>NW_027441265.1:0-57857 GCF_949628215.1 Phalacrocorax aristotelis | reverse complement strand
AATTCTTGCAAAAAAATCTCAGTTTTCCCAAATTTTATACAAAAAAAGAGTATTTTTTCTCCAATTCCTGCAAAAATCCCGATTTTCCCCAATTCTTGAAAAAAAATCTCAATTTTCCCCAATTTTTGGAAAAACAAAGGGTTTTTTCCCCCAGTTCTTGCAAAAAAATACTGATTCCCCTCAATCCTTGAAAAAAAATCCAATCTTCCCCCAATTCTTGCAAAAAATCCCAGTTTTACTCCAATTCTTGCCAAAAAAATCCCAATTTTCCTCTAATTCCTGTAAAAAAATCCTGATTTTCCTCCACTTCTGGCAAAAAAATATCCCGATCTTACCCAATTTTTTTGCAAAAAAATCCATATTTCCCCCAATTTTTGCAAAAAAAAAGGTATGTTTCCCCAATTCCTGCAAAATATTCTGATTTTCCCCCAATTCTTGCAAAAACATCCCGATTTTCTCCAAATTCTTGCAAAAAATCCTTATTTCCTCCAATTCTTGCAAAAAATTCCCAATTTTCTCCCAATTTTTTTTGAAGAAAATCCATATTTCCCCAATTCTTGCAAAAAACTTCCATATTCCCCTCAATTTTTGCAAAAAAAAAAGTATTTTTCCCCAATTCTTGCAAAAAATATTAATTTTCCCCAATTTTTGCAAAAAAAGAGTATTTTCTCCCCAATTCTTGCAAAAATCCCGATTTTCCCTTAATTCTTGAAAAAAAAAATCTCAATTTTCCCCAATTTTTGGAAAATAAAGGGTTTTTTCCCCCAGTTCTTGCAAAAAATACTGATTCCCCTCAATCCTTGAAAAAAAATCCCTATTTTCCCCCAATTCTTGCAAAAAATCCTGATTTTCTCCCAATTCTTGCAAAAATTCCAGTTTTACTCCAATTCTTGCCAAAAAATCCAAATTGTCCTCTAATTCCTGTAAAAAAAATCCTGATTTTACTCCAATTCTTGCAAAAAAAATCCCGATTTTACCCAATTTTTTTTGCAAAAAATCCATATTTCCCCCCAATCTTTGCAAAAATGTATGTTTCCCCAATTCCTGCAAAATATCCTGATTTTCCCGCAATTCTTGCAAAAAATTTTCCCATTTTTCCTCTAATTCTTGCATAAAAATCCCAATTTCCCCAATTCTTGCAAAAAATCCCGATTTTCCAATTCTTCCAAAAAATCCTGATTTTTCTCCAATTCTTCAAAAAAAATCCCGATTTCCCCCAATTGTTGCAAAAAACTTCCATATTTCCCCTCAATTTTTGCAAAAAAAAGTATTTTTCCCCAATTCTTGCAAAAAATCCTGATTTTCCCCAATTCTTGAAAAAAATCTCAATTATTTTCCCCAATTTTTGGAAAAAAAGGGTTTTTTCCCACCAATTCTTGTAAAAAAAAAAATCTCAATTTTCCCCAACTTTGCAAAAAAAGGTTTTTTTCCCCAATCCTTGCAAAAAAATCCCGATTTCCCCCAATCTTTGCAAAAAAAATCCCTGTTTTCCCCCAATTCCTGCAAAAAACACTGATTTTCCACCAATTCTTGGAAAAAATCCTCTATTTTCCCCAATTTTTTGAAGAAAAGGGTTTTTTCCCCCCCAATTCTTGGAAAAAAAACCCTCCATTTTCCTCCAATTCTTGCAACAAAAACGTTTTTTTTCCCCAATCCTTGCAAAAAAATCCTGATTTTCCCCCCAATTCTTGCAAAAAACTTCCAGATCTCCCCTCAATTTTTGAAAAAAAAATTGTTTTTTTCCGAATTCCTGAAAAAAAATCCCAATTTTCTCCCAGTTCTTCTTTAAAAAAATCTCAATTTTCTCCAATTTTTGCAAAAAAGTTTTTTCCCAATCTTTGCAAAAAAATCCGGATTTTCCCCAATTCTTGCAAAATTGATAATTTTCCCCAAATTCTTGCAAAAAACTTCAGATTTCCCCCAATTATTGCAAAAAAAAATCTCATTTTCCCCCAATTTTTGGAAAAATAAGGGGTTTTCCCCCCAATTATTGTAAAAAAACTCCCAATTTTCCCCAGTTTTCGATAAAAGGGGTTTTCCCCCAGTTCTTGAAAAAAAACCACCTCAATATTCCCCAATTTTTGGAAACAAAAAGGTTTTTTCCCCCAGTTCTTGCAATAAATCCTGATTCCCCTCAATCCTTGCAAAAAATTCCTTGATTTTCCCTCAATTCTTGCAAAAAATCCCAATTTTCTCCCAATTCTTGCAAAAAATAAAAATTTTCCTCTAATTCTCACAAAAAATCCCGATTTTACCCAATTTTTTTGAAAAAAATCCAAATTTCCCCCAATTTTTGAAAAAAAAAGTATTTTTTCCCCAATTCTTGAAAAAAAATCCCAATTTCCCCCAATTCTTGGAAAAAAAATCCAGACTTACCTCCAATTCCTGCAAAAAATCCTGGTTTTCCCCCAATTCTTGCAAAAAAGATCCTGGTTTTCCTCCAAATCTTGCAAAAAAATCCCTGTTTTCCCTTAATTCTTGCAACAAAATTCCAATTTTCCCCCAATTTTTGCAAAAAAATCCTGGTTTTCTCCCAATTCTTGCAAAAAATCCCAGTTTTACTCCAATTCTTGCCAAAAAATCCCAATTTGCCTCTAATTCTTGTAAAAAATCCTGATTTTCCTCCAATTCTTGCAAAAAATTCCCGATTTTCCCTTAATTCTTGCAACAAAATTCCGATTTTCCCCCAATTCTTGCAAAAAAATTATGTTTCCCCAATTCTTGCAAAAAAATTCCCAACTTTCCCAATTCCTGCAAAAAATCCTGGTTTTCCCCCTGTTCTTGCAAAAAAATGCTGAAATTTTCCCAATTCTTAAAAAATATCCCAAATTTACTCCAATTTTTTGGAAAAACAAAAGGTTTTTTCCCCCAGTTCTTGCAAAAAATCCTGATTCCCCTCAATCCTTGCAAAAAAAATCCCGATTTTACCCGATTTTTTTTGCAAAAAAATCCATATTTCCCCCAATTTTTGCAAAAAAAATATGTTTGCTCCAATTCTTGCAAAAAATCCTGATATTCCTCAATTCTTGTAAAAATATCCCATTTTTCCTCTAATTCGTGCAAAAAATCCGTTTTCCTCCAATTCTTGCAAAAAAAATCTGAATTTTACCCAAATTTTTGCAAAAAAACCTCGATTTTACCCAATTTTTTTGAAAAAATCCTTATTTCCCCCATTTTTTGCAAGAAAAAATAGTATTTTTCCCCAATTCCTGCAAAAAATCCCCGATTTTCCTCCAATTCTTGCAAAAAAAATCCCAAATTTCCCCCAATTTTGGCAAAAAATCCTTGTTTCACCCCATTTCTGACAAAGAATTCTTGCAAAAAACTCTCAAAAAATCTGAATTTCCTCTTAAATTTTGCAAAAAAATAATTATTTTCCCCAATTCTTGCCAAAAATATTATTTTTGCCAGATTTTGTAAAAAATCCTGATTTTCCCCAATTTCTTGCAGGAATTTTATTTTTCCCCCAATTCATGAAGAGAAATCCAGGTTTTCGTCCTATTTTCACTAAAATACCTATTTTTTTCTCCCATTTTCACTGAAATCCTATTTTTCTTCCCATTTTCACTAAATCGCATTTTTTCTTCACAATTTCACTAAAATCCCTAACTTTTCTTCCCATTTTCAATAAAATCCCTATTTTTCCTCTTATTTTCACCAAAAAACCCTATTTTTCTCCTATTTTTACTAAAATCCCTGATTTTTCTCCCATTTTCAATAAAATCCCTATTTTTCCTCCCATTTTCACTAAAAAACCCCCATTTTTCTCCCATTTTCAATAAAATCCCCTATTTTTCATCCCATTTTCACTAAAATCCCTATTTTACGCCCAATTTCCCCTAAAATCCCTATCTCCCCCCACGCCCTTCCCCCACCCCTCCCCCCCTCCTCCCGGCATTCCCCGCCCCTCCCCCAGCGAGCACCTACGCGGGGGCCCCTCCCCCTCCCCCCCCATCCCCCCCCCCCCCCCCCAAAACACCTTATAAATTCCTTATTTTTTCCAAATTCCAGGTGAAATGACCCCAAAATCCTGACGCCTCTCGCCGGACATCGCCGGAACGTTTCGGGACTCTCGCCCCTCCCCCCCCTTGTACCCCGCCCCTCCCCCCCTTGTAAATATTCTCCAGCCCGGAAATAAAATTTCCCAAATTTCTCACAATTTCGTGATGCTTTTTTTTTATTTCTCTCCCCCCCCCCCCCCCCGCGATCACGTGACGCAAAGGGGGGGGGGGCTACACCGTGGGGACCCCTTTTCTGGGGGTCGCCGTGGGTCACAGACCCCCCCCCACGGGAGGGGGGGTGTGTGTGGGTCGCCATGGGTCACAGCCCCCCCGTGGGTCACAGCTCCACCCACGGGAGGGGGGGGGGGTGTGTGGGTCGCCATGGGTCACAGCCCCCCGTGGGTCACAGCTCCGCCCATGGGAGGGAGTTGTGTGTGGGTCATAGCCTCCCCCCCCCCCCCCCCCCCGTGGGTCACAGGCCCCCCCGATGGGAGGGGGGTGTGTGTGTGGGTCACCGTGGGTCACAGGCCCCCCCGATGGGGAGGGGGGGTGTGTGGGGGGGTCGCCGTGGGTCACAGCCCCGCCCCCCACGGGAGGGGGCGCGTGGGCGTGTCCGGCCCCGCCCCCGCCCACCCCACCTCTCTCCCCCTTTCCCCCCCCCACCCCTCACCCCACAGCGCAAGTCTCGCCGCCCCACGTCTACCCCACGGCGTCGTGCTGCCCCGAGCCTTCCTCCCCCCCTCGTCCTCACCTGCCTCGTCACCGACTTCTTCCCCAACAAACTCGTCGTCCGTTGGCTGCAGCTGGGCTCCACCCAACCCCCCAGCTACTTCCTCATTGGTCCGTTGCCCACCGGCGGGTCACATGTCGCCAGCAGCCACCTCCCCCTCCCCCGGCGCCGGCCAATCGTATCGCTGCATGGTGGAACACCCCGACTCCAAGGTGACCCTCGTCAAAGAGTTCTCCAATCACGGTAAGGGATGGTTCGAGGTGGGCCGGGGGGGGGGGGTGGGGGGTGGGTTCGGGGGGGTGGGGCGTGGCTTAACGGCCCCGCCCCCCTCCCCGGCAGCCTGCAATTGGGCGCCGCCGCGGGTGGATGTGGTGGGCCCGCCCTGCGACGGCGGCCGAGGGGAGGCGGAGCTTCTCTGCGTGGCGGGGGGCGGGGCCTCCCGCCCCGCCCGCATCTCCTGGTTGGTCAACGGGGAGGAGGTGACGGTGGCGGCGGCGGCCAATGAGGAGCCGGGGCGGAGCTCGCTGCCCGTCGGGCGGGAGAGCTGGGAGAGGGGCGACGTCTTCACCTGCCGCGTGATGGCGGCCGAGGGCGGGGCCGCGGGTGATGCGGAACATCAGCATGTGCACGGGTAAGGGGGCGGGGCCACGGGGGGTGGGGCCTCGGGGGGCGGGGCCTCTGGAGGGGGCGGGGCCCTCTGGAGGGGGGCGGGGTTTGGCGGGGGCGGGGACTCCGGGCGGGGGGGTGATGTGGGAGGGGGGAGGTGGCGGGCGGGGCGGGCGGATGGACGGGGACACCTGAGGCATTGGGAGGGGCGGGGTCTGGGGGGCGGGGCCTCTGGGGGGGTGGGTTTTGGCAGGGGGAGGTGTGGGCGGGGGGAGGTGGACAGGACAGACATCATGGCGGACGGACGGACAGGGGAGACCCTAGGCGTGGGGAGGGCGGGGTCTGGGGGGCGGGGCTTCTGGGGGTGGGGGCCTCTGGGGGGAGGGTGGAGGGGCGGGGGGACATGTGGGGGTGGGGCGGGGAGGTGTCAGGTGTGGTGGACGGACAGACATCATGGTGGACAGATGGACAGACGGACGGGGAGACCCTAGGCATGGGGTGGGGGGGGAATGGTGAAGGGACCGACAGACAGACGTTAGCTGGACGGACGGACGGACGGACACCCGCCACGGGGGATGGACAGACAGATGGATGGGGAGAAACCAGGTGTGGCAGGCAGACGGACAGATGGACGGACGGGGAGGACACAAGACATGGCGGGGGGGACAGACAGACAGACAGACGGACAGGGAGACACCAGACATGGCGGGGGGATGGACAGATGGACAGACGGACAGGGAGACACCAGACATGGCGGGCAGGGGGACGGACGGGACGGACAGACGGACAGACAGGGAGACACCGGACATGGCGGGCGGGAGGACGGCCGGCCGGACAGACGGATGGAGAGACACCAGACATGGTGGGTGGACGGATGGACGGACGGATGGACAGACGGGGGTCCACCAGTCGTGGCGGACAGACGGCCGGCCCGTTGGATGGACGGACAGACGGACAGACACCAGGGCATGGTGGACGGACAGACGGACAGACGGAAAGATGGGGAGACACCAGACATGGCGGATGGATGGACAGACAGGGGTCCGCCAGGCGTGGCAGACAGACGGCCGGCCAATGGATGGACGGACAGACGGACGGACATCAGGCATGGCGGAGGGGCGGACAGGCGGACGGACAGACGGGGAGACACCAGACATGGCGGGCAGGTAGACGGACGGACGGACAGATGGGTGGCGGGTGGAAGGACGGACAGACGGACACCAGACATGGCGGGTGGACGGACAGATGGACGGGCAATCGGGGGGGAGGGGCGGCGGCCATGACCACGGAAGGCCCCGCCCCCCCACCCTCTGAGCCCCTCCCCCCTCCCCCCAGCCTGCTTCGGCTCCGCCCCCCCGCCCCAGCTCTTCGCCGCCCCCGCCCTCCTACGCCGACCTCCTGATTGGCTCGGGCGCCGCCTCCTGCCTCCTGGTTGGCTGGCGGCTGGAAGGCGCCGCCCTGGCGTGGCGGGGGGAGGGGGCGGGGCCGCCGGGGACCCCCCACCGCCACCCCAACGGCACCCAGAGCCTGGGGCTGAGCCGCCCCATCTCCCTGCGGCAGTGGGCGGCCGGCGGCGCCCTGACCTGCGAGGGCCCGGCTCCCCTGCGGGCCCCGCCTCCACCGCGACATCACCCTCGGGCCCGCCGGTGAGGGGGGGGCGGGGCCGGGGTGGGGGGGGCATGGAGGGGTGGGGGGGGGTCTAGGGGGGTCTATCGGGGGTCTATGGGGGAGTCTATGGGGGTGTTATGGGGGATCTATGGGGGTGTATGGGGGGATGTAGGGGGTGTATGGGGGGGTCTATGTGGGTGTATTGGGGTATATGGGGGATCTATGGGGGGGTCTACAGGGGATCTATGGGGGTGTGGGGGGTCTATGTGGGGTGTATTGGGGTGTATGGGGGATCTATGGGGGGTGTATGGGGGGATCTGTGGGGGGGTCTATGGGGGTGTATTGGGGTGCATGGGGGATCTATGGGGGGGTCTATGGGGGATCTATGGGGGTGTATGGGGGGTGTGGGGGGTCTATGGGGTGTCTGGGGGGGGTGTGGGGGGGTCTATGGGGGATCTATGGAGGTCTATGGGGGCGTGTGGGGATTCTACAGGGGTGCATTGGGGTGTATGGGGGGTCTATGTGGCCCGTATGGGGGTCTATGGGGGGTCTATGGGGCATATTGGGCTGTATGGGGGGTCTATGGGGGTGTATGGGGATCTATGGGGGGTGTATGGGGGGTCTATGGGGGTGCATTGGGGTGTATGGGGATCTATGGGGGTGTATGGGGGCGTATGGGGGTGTATGTGGGCGTATAGGGGTCTATTGGGGGTGTATGAGGGTGTATGGGGGGGTCTCTGGGGGCGTATGGGGGACCTATGGGGGCGTATGGGGGGTGTATGGGGGACTTATGGGGGCATATGGGGGTGTATGGGGGATCTATGGGGGCATATGGGGGTGTAATGGGGGTGTATGGGGGTGTATGGGGGGGTCTTGTGAGGGTGTATGGGGGTATATGGGGGGTCTATGGGGGTGTATTGGGGTGTATGGGGGGGTCTACGGGGCTCCATGGGGGTCCATAGGGGGTCTATGGGGGATCTATGGGGGTGTAATGGGGGGTCTATGGGGGTGTATGGGGGGTCTATGGGGGCGTATGGGGGTCTCTGGGGGTGTTATGGGGGGGTCTATAGGGGCATATGGGGGTTTATGGGGGTGTATGGGGGGGTCCCATGAGGGGGTCCATGGGGGGTCTATGGGGGGTCTATAGGGGTGTAGGGGGCGTATGGGGTATTTTGGGGGTGTATAGGGGGGGCCATATTAGGGCTGTAAGGGGGCGTACGGGGGGCTATGGGGGGTCTGGGGGCAGGTGTATGGGGGGTCACATGGGGTCTGCAGGGCCCTATAGGCTCTCACGGAGAGGTCTCACCCCGCCCCCACCCCCACACCCCACCCACCTCACCCCACCCCCGCCCCACACCCAACCCCCCCCAGGCCCCCTGAGGCCACCGAAGGTGTCGGTCACCCGCGCCCCGGGCGGGGCCGGGCGGGGCGGGCTCCTCCTCTGCGACGTCAGCGGCTTCTCCCCCCGCAACATCCACATCCAGTGGGTGGGGGGCCACGCCCAGGACCTCCACGCCCGCACCGAGCAAGGACCAATCAGGGGCCAGGATGTCTTCTCGGTCCTCAGTGTCCTCCGATTGGAGGAAGGGGAGGAAGGGCGGGGCTACGCCTGCGACGTGAAACACCCCGCCCTGCAGAACCCAATCACGGCCACCGAAGATGTCGGCGACGAAGGTGAGGAGCACCCCGGGGTGGGCGGGGGAGGGGTGCGGGGAAACGGGGGGGAGGGGGGGAGGAGGAAGGGGGCCACACCTCCCGCCCCTCCCCAAACCCACCCGAGTGCACGGCTGGCGGGGGTCGCCTTGAGTTTGGGGGCGTTTCTCTTGGCCAACATGGGTTGGTGCCTCCATGGGTTGGAGAATCTCCATCCCAAGACCTTCAACCCCCTCATTTCCTCTTTGGGGGTTCAACCAACCCCCCCCTTGATGATGGTTTTTGGGGCGCTGCTCTTGGCCAACATGGGTTGGCGTCTCCATGGGTTGGGTTTCCACCCCCAACGGCGTTGGGTTCCTCTTCCAAAGCCCATCGACCACCTGGTTTCCTCTTTGGGGGTTCAACCAAGACCCCCTTGATGATGGTTTTGGGGCGCTGCTCTTGGCCAACATGGGTTGGCGCCTCCATGGGTTGGGTTCCCCCTTCCCAACCCCACCCACCGCCCTCCCGCCCTCCCCCTTCCCCCCACCCCGAAGCCCCCCTCCTCATCGCACCCTTCTTTTCCAGCCGCCCCGACGGCGACCCCCACGCCCGAGACGCAGGAGGAGCCTTCGTCCCACCACGGTGAGGGTCCTTCCCCAACCCGATTTGGGGGGGGGGGACGGGACACGGACGCGGGGGGGTCACGAGGAGGGGTTTCACCCCCCAAATTCCTTGTGTCGCGCCCCCCCCCCCCCCCCCCCCCCCATTTTTTAGGCTTCCCCCTGTCGCCGCGATCCTCCCCTCGAACCCCCCCCTCCTTCCACGAGCTCTTCGTGCGCCAAGAGGCCAACTTGACCTGCACCACCTCGTTGGCCAACGCCACCGTGACGTGGGGGGGTGGGGGGGTCGCCCGGCCGACCCCGCGGCCGTGACGACTCGGGCCGGCGACGCCTCGGGGACGCGGAGCTGGCTGCGGCTCAGCCTGCGCGACTGGAACGGCACGGCCGGCGTCACCTGCGTGGCGCGGGGCGGGGCCCAGGTGACGCGGCAGGAGCTGAGCCGCAAGACGGGTGAGGGGAAGGGGGGGCTGGGAGGGGGGGTGGGGGGAGGGGCGGCGGGCTGGGCAGGCCTGCAAAAGGGCCGTGAAATGCTGCAAAAAAAAGGCTTTAAAGCTGCGAAAATCCTTCAAATGCTGCAAAAAAAGGGCTTGAAATGCTGCAAAAA
The DNA here is from genome assembly GCF_949628215.1 of Phalacrocorax aristotelis. Lineage (NCBI taxonomy): Eukaryota > Metazoa > Chordata > Aves > Suliformes > Phalacrocoracidae > Phalacrocorax > Phalacrocorax aristotelis. The sequence continues at coordinate 48,053 of NW_027441265.1, read as the reverse complement.
ATCCTTGAAATGCTGCAAAAGGCCTTAAAATGCTGCAAAAGGCCTTAAAATGCTGCAAAAAAGGCCTTAAAATGCTGCAAAAATCCTTGAAATGCTGCAAAAAAGGCCTTTAAAGCTCAAAAACAATCTTGAAATGCTGCAAAAAAGCCTTAAAATGCTGCAAAAATCCCTGTAAAACTGCAAAAATTCCCTGCATCGCTGCAAAAATCCCTGTAAAAACTGCAAAATTCCCTGCAAAACTGAAAAATTCTCTGCAAAACTGCAAAAATCCCTGCAAAGCTGCAAAAATCCCTGGAAAACTGCAAAAATTCCCTGCAAAGCTGCAAAAATCCCTGGAAAACTGCAAAATTCCCTGCATCGCTGCAAAAATTCCCTGCAAAGCTGCAAAATTCCCTGCAAAACTGAAAAAATCCCTGCAAAGCTGCAAAAATCCCTGCAAAGCTGCAAAAATCTCTGAAAAACTGTAAAAATCCCTGTAAAACTGCAAAATTCTCTGCAACGCTGCAAAAATCCCTGTAAAACTGCAAAAATTCCCTGTAAAACTGCAAAATTCCCTGAAAAACTGCAAAATTCCCTGTAAAACTGCAAAAATCCCTGCAAAGCTGCAAAATTCCCTGCAAAGCTGCAAAATTCCCTGCAAAACTGTAAAAATCCCTGTAAAACTGCAAAATTCTCTGCAACGCTGCAAAAACCCCTGCAAAACTGCAAAAATCCCTGTAAAACTGCAAAAATCCCTGAAAAACTGCAAAAATCCCCTGTAAAACTGCAAAATCCCTGTAAAACTGCAAAAATCCTGAAAAACTGCAAAAATCCCTGTAAAACTGCAAAATTCTCTGCAACGCTGCAAAAATCCCTGGAAAACTGCAAAATTCCCTGCATCGCTGCAAAAATTCCCTGCAAAGCTGCAAAATTCCCTGCAAAACTGAAAAAATCCCTGCAAAGCTGCAAAAATCCCTGTTAAAGCTGCAAAAATCTCTGAAAAACTGTAAAAATCCCTGTAAAACTGCAAAATTCTCTGCATCGCTGCAAAAATTCCCTGCATCGCTGCAAAAATCCCTGGAAAAGTGCAAAATTCCCTGTAAAACTGCAAAATTCCCTGCAAAACTGAAAAATTCTCTGCAAAACTGCAAAAATCCCTGAAAAACTGCAAAAATCCCTGAAAAACTGCAAAAATCCCTGAAAAACTGCAAAAATTCCCTGTAAAACTGCAAAAATCCCTGTAAAACTGCAAAAATCTCTGAAAAACTGCAAAATTCCCTGGAAAACTGCAAAATTCCCTGGAAAACTGCAAAAATCCCTGTAAAACTGCAAAAATTCCCTGCAAAACCGCAAAATTTCTCCGCGGCGCGGCACAGCGCCTCGCGACTCCCCCCCGCGAGACGGCGCCGCTCACTCCCCTCCCCCACCCCCCTCCCCCCCCCGCAGGCCCCCTGAAGCCTCCCACCATCCACCTCCTCCCCTCCTCCCCCCGCGACGTCTGCGCCGGCCGCGACTTCACCCTCTTCTGCCTCGTGGCGGATTTCTACCCGCCGGAGGTGGCCGCCTGGTGGAGGACGGGCGCGAGCCAAGGACCCCCCGCCGAGGGGCCCCGCTGCGACCACGTGACCCAACGGTGCTCCCTGGTGGTCGCCGTCGACGTCCCGGCGGGCGAATGGGGGAGGGGCGTCTCCTACGCCTGTTCCGTCGCCCACATCTCTTCCGGCAAGACGGCGGAGGCGAGCGTCGACATCCGCGCCGGTAAAGGGAGGCGAAGGGAAGGGGGGCGGGGTCTTGAAGGGGGCGGGGTCTTGAAGGGGGCGGGGTCTGGGGAGGGCGGGGCTGATCAAACTGCCCACCCGCAGACCCCTGGGATTGCGCCGGGCGACACTTCGTGCCGTGCGGTTTGACGGGCAACGGCGACGACCTGGAGCCGGAGGAAGACGGGGGCGCCTGGACGACCACGTCCACCTTCGTGGCCCTCTTCCTCCTCCTCGTCTTCTACAGCGGCTTCGTCACTTTCCTCAAGGTAAGCGGGGGTTGGGCGGCCACGCCCTGGGTTGGGTTGAGTTGAGTTGAGTTGAGTTGGTTGAGTTGAGTTGAGTTGAGTTTGAGTTGAGCTGCGTTGAGTTGAGTTGAGCTGCGTTGAGTTGAGTTGAGTTTGAGTTGAGCTGCGTTGAGTTGAGTTGAGTTGAGTTGAGTTGAGTTTGAGTTGAGTTTGAGTTGAGTTGAGCTGAGTTGAGTTGAGTTGAGTTGACTTGATTGAGTTGAGTTGAGTTGAGTTGATTGAGTTGAGTTGAGTTGAGCTGAGCTGAGTTGAGTTGAGTTGAGTTGATTGAATTGAGTTGAGTTGAGTTGATTGAGTTGAGTTGAGTTGAGTTGGTTGAGTTGAGTTGAGGTGAGTTGAGTTTGAGTTGAGTTGAGTTGATTGAGTTGAGTTGAGTTGAGTTGAGTTTGAGTTGAGTTGAGCTGAGTTGAGCTGAGTTGAGTTGAGTTGAGTTGAGTTTGAGTTGAGTTGAGATGAGTTGATTGAGTTGAGTTGAGCTGAGCTGAGTTGAGTTGAGTTGAGTTGAGTTTAATTGAGTTGAGTTGAGTTGAGTTGATTGAGTTGAGTTGAGTTGAGTTGAGCTGAGCTGAGTTGAGTTGAGTTGAGTTGAGTTTAATTGAGTTGAGTTGAGTTGAGTTGAGTTGATTGAGTTGAGTTGAGTTTAGTTGAGTTGAGTTGAGTTGATTGAGTTGAGTTGAGTTGAGTTGATTGAGCTGAGTTGAGGTGAGTTGAGTTGAGTTGAGTTTAATTGAGTTGAGTTGAGTTGAGTTGAGTTGATTGAGTTGAGTTGAGCTGAGTTGAGTTGAGTTGAGTTTAATTGAGTTCAGTTGAATTGAGTTGAGTTGAGCTGAGTTGAGTTGAGTTGAATTGAGTTGAGTTGAGTTGAGTTGAGTTGATTGAGTTGAGTTGAGGTGAGTTGAGGTGAGTTGAGTTGAGGTGAGTTGAGTTGAGTTGAGTTGAGTTGAGCTGAGTTGAGTTGAGTCGAATTGAGTTGAGTTTCCTGGCCTTGGGTTGAGTTGCCCATCCATGGGTTGAGTTGCCACCCATGGGTTGAGCTGCCCATCCATGGGTTGAGTTGCCCACCCTTGGGTTGAGTTGCCCACCCATGGCTTGGGTTGCCCGGCCTTCCCCTCCCCCACCCCCATGCACCCCTCAACCCCCCCACACACCCCCTCACGCCCCCTTTTTCCCCTCCCCCCAGGTGAAATAACGGCGCCTCCCCCCTCCCCCACCCCCTCCCCCACCAACAACGTCACTCCACCCTGGCCTCGGCCAGCGCGGACGAAGCGCCGGAGAACCTCAAAACAGGGAGAAAAACGCCAAAACCAAGGATTTCGACATTCAACTTTATTAACCGACCCCCTCAACTCCGCGGCGGGGGCCGGGGGAGGAAAAATCCAGTTAAAAAAAAACCATTTCTCTTCATTTTCATGTTGTTTTTGAAATTGTTTTGTGTTTTTTTTTTTCTCACGGGAAAAGAGCGGGGCCTTTTTTTGGGTGAAAAAAAGCCGGTTTCGGGGGCGTTTGGCGCCTCTATTTTTACCGTCTTGGGGTTTCTCGTCGGCGGGCGGTGAGTCAGAGGGAGAAGCGTGGCGTCAGTAAACAGGACACATCTGGTCCCTCCCCCTCCCCCGCACCCAGATGTTGGCGGTTGCGTTCGGGCCCCTCCCCCCTCCAAATTTAACCGCCAGCTGCTCCAAAAATGATTCAAATAGCCCCAAAAAAGCCCTCGACCGAAAGGCAGGAGGAGAAATGAAACTGGTTTTACAGTAAACAGGGGGTTTCGGGTGGGGGGGAGGGGGGAGAGAGGGAGAATCGGGGCAAAAATTAATGGTTTGGGTCCCTGGGCCCGGAGACGGCGTGAGTTTTGGGTCGAGTTTTGGAGAAAATGGGGGGTTTTTTGCAACCTGATGAGAATTTGGGGTGAGGCAGGAGCAAAAATGGGTTAATTTCAGGAGAAAATGGGGGGTTTTTTAATAGTCTGATGAGAATTTGAGTGATGCAGTGGTGCAAAATGGGTTGATTTGAGGAAAAAATGGGGTGTTTTTTGCAACCTGGTAAAATTTGGGGTGAGGCAGGAGCAGAAAATGGGTTGATTTTTGGAGAAAATGGGGGTTTTTTGCAACCTGAAAGATTTGGGGTGAGGCACCAGCAGAAAACGGGCTTATTTCAGGAGAAAATGGTGGGTTTTTGCAACCTGGTGAAATTTGGGGTAAGGCAAGGGCAGAAAATGGGTTAATTTGAGGAAAAATGGGGGGTTTATAGTCTGATGAGAATTTGGGGTGAGGAGCCAGTGCAAAATGGGTCGATTTTTGGAGAAAATGGTGAGTTTTTTGCAACCTGTTGAAATTTGGGGTGAGGCCGGAGCAGAAAATGGGTTGATTTCAGGAGAAAATGTTTTTTTCCAGCCTTATGAGATTTTAGGGTGAGACAAGAGCAGAAAATGGGTCGATTTTTGGAGAAAATGGTGGGTTTTTGCAACCTGATGAAATTTGGGGTGAGGCAGGAGCAGAAAATGGGCTTATTTCAGGAGAAAATGGGGGTTTTTTTGCAACCTGGTGAAATTTGGGGTGAGGCAAGAGCAGAAAATGGGTTAATTTGAGGAGAAAATGGGGGGTTTTATAGTCTGACGAGAATTTAGGGTGAGGCACCAGTGCAAAATGGGCGTATTTCAGGAGAAAATGGTGGGTTTTTGCAACCTGGTGAAATTTGGGGTGAGGCAGGAGCAGAAAATGGGTTGATTTTTGGAGAAAATGGGGTGTTTTTTGCAACCTGAAAGATTTGGGGTGAGGCACCAGCAGAAAACAGGCTTATTTCAGGAGAAAATGCGGGCTTTTTTCAGCCTGGTGAAATTTGGGGTGAAGCAGGAGCAGAAAATGGGTCAATTTTTTTGAGAAAATAGGTTTTTTTTCCAACCTGATGAACTCTGGGGCGACTCACCTGTGCAAAACGGGCTCATTCCAAGGGAAATGGGGTTTATTTTTCCACCTGCTGAGAACTCTGCATCCTGCACCGGTGCAAAAATGGGTTCATTTCAGGAGAAAAACGGTGTTTTTTACAACCCGGTGGCCCGTGGGGCGACGCCCCGGTGTCAAACGGGCTCATTTCGAGGGAAAACCAGGCGGGGGGGGGGGGGGGGGGGGGGGGTTGGGGATGCTCGATGCCACCACAAAAATGGGCTGATTTCAAGGAAAAAAGGGGTGGGTTGATTTTTTTTTTTGCCAGCTGATGGAAACGGGACGCTCGTTTTATTCCTTGAATCGACAAAAATGCCACCAAAAAAACCACCCCTTCCCGGGCACCACCCGGCCATGGGGGGGGAGGGGACGGCCAACGACCGGGGTCTTCACCCTTCTACAACAGTCACAGAACCTGGGAGAAACACCGAGATTTAATTAATCAGCCTTAATTCCTCGCCACCCCACCCCCCCCACCCCCCCGAGCCGCTCGCCCGCGCCGTTACCTTGAAGAGGGTGACGCCGGTGCTGTAGCAGAGGCTGAGGAGGAAGAGGACGACGAAGGTCACGGCGGTCCAGAGGTCGGTGGCGTCTTCCTCCGCCTCGGGTTGTGTCTCCTCGCCCACCGTCACCAGGATGCAATCTGGGGGGGGGAGAGGGGGGAGGGGGCGAGAGGAGGGCTTCAATGTGTGTGGGGGGGAGGGGTGGGACACCCCCCCCACGTCCCATCTCCCGAATCCCACCGTGAAAGTGAAGGGGGCCAAACCCCCCCCCCCCATTTTCACCCGTTTTTCACCCATTTTCCACCCAATCCGTATCCAAAACCCTGCCGCGAGCAAAGAGGCCCTAAGGAATTGTGGCGCTTGTAGCAAAAAAAGCCCTTTTTCCACCCATGTCCCACCCATTTTTCTACCCAATCCTCGCTAAAAACCTTCCGTGAGCAAAAAGGCCACGAGGCTTTTTAGTGCATGCAGCAAAAACCCCATTTCCCCCCATTTTCTACCCAATTCTGGCCCAAAAACCTCCTGCGAAGCAAAGGGACCGCAAGGATTTTTGCTGCAAGCCACAAAAATACCCATTTTCACCCGTTTTTAACCCAATCTCCATCCAAAAACCAGCTGCCAGCAAAGGGGCCGTGGGGGTTTTTGGTGCACGCAGCAGAAAATCCCATTTCCGCCCATTTTTCACCCATTTTCTACCCAATTCTTGACCAAAACCTTCCGGGAAAGCAATTGTGGTGCAGGATTTTTGCTGCATGCAGCAAAAAAAAAAAAAACCAATTCCACCCATTTTCTACCCGATTCTTGTCCAAAACCCTCCCACAAGCGAAGGGGTTATGAGGATTTTTGGTGCCTGCAGGGAAAAGTCCCAATTCCACCCTTTTTCCACCCAATTCTCGTCCAAAAACCTGCTCCAAGGCAAAGGGACCATGGGGATTTTTGGCACGTGCAGCAAAAAACCCCAATTCCACCCATTTTCCACCCAATTCTTGTCCTAAAACCTGCTCCAAGGCAAAGGGACCATGGCGGTTTTTGGCACACGTGGCAAAAAACCCCTTTTCCACCCAATTCTTGACCAAAACCATCTTGGAAAGGCAAAAGGGGGCAGGATTTTTGGTGCGTGCAGTAAAAACCCCATTTCCACCCATTTTCCACCCATTTTTCTACCCAATCCTTGTGAAAACCCTGTCGGGAGCAAAGTGGCCACGAGGATTTTTAGTGCAAGGAGGAAAAAAAACCCATTTCCACCCATTTTCCACCCAATTCTTGTCCAAAAACCTCCTGCAATGTAGGAGTTATGAGGAGTTTTGGTTTGTGTAGCCAAAAAAAATACCCATTTCCACCCGTTTTCCACCCAATTTTTGTTCAAAAACCTGCTCCAAGGCAAAGGGACCAGGAGAATTTTGGATGCCTGCAGCAAAAACCCCTTTTCCACCCATTTTCCACCCAATTCTTGTCTAAAACCTTCCCGTAAAGCAATTGTGTGCGGGATTTTTGGTGCGTGCAGTGAAAAAAAACCAAATCCACTCATTTTCCACCCAATTCTTGTGCAAAAACCTGCCGTAAAATGAAGGGACCGGGAGGATTTTTGGTGCGTGAACTAAAAAAACCCCATTTCCACCCAATCTTTGCCTTAAACTCTCCCACGAGCGAAAGGACGGCGAAGATTTTCAGCGCCTGCCAGCCGAAAGTCCTGTTTCCTCCCGTTTTTCACCCAAAACCCTCACAGAAATCACCCAAAACGATGGTGAAAACCCCGTTTTTTCCCTCTTTGGGCCTCACCGTTGGGCGAATTCGCTTGATTTTTAGGGCGAAACCCACATCTTTTTGGGGGTGGGGGTGAAAAATTTCCCATTTTTTTGAGGCGGGGCTTGATAAGGAAGGGGGCGTGGCTTCAAGGAGGCATCACCCACCCCCCCCCACGTCGTCCAATCGCGCCCTCCCACCGCCCTTGACGACGGACCTTATTTCCCCAGAAAAAAAGAAGAAAAACCTAAAAAAATAAGGAATTCTTGGTTTTTTCCCGCCTCGTTTCCTTCATCCCAACCTTAATTACAGCAAAGCCGGCGGGGGAAGGGCGATGGTTGAGGTGGGGGAGGGGTGGGAAAACACCCCTCCCCGGCCCAAGTGTGGCGTCGGCACGATACCGGGTTTGATTTACGGGGGGGGGGGGTGGGGGGTTGGGTTTTTTGGGTCTCATTTGGGTTTTTTTGTTTTTTGTTTTTTTTTTTGGTTTATTTGGATGCGGAATTACAGCCCCGCGCGCCTTCCCGCCTCCCCGCCCCGGCCGCGCTCAATAACAGGTGACGTCGGAATCGGCGAGGATGACCGAAACGTTGACGGCGGTGGGTTTACCCAAGCTTTTATCCAAACTCTTCTGCACGAAGTTCATGGGGATGCCCTCGTGGCCCACCACGCACGCGAAGGAGTCGCCACGTTGCCAGTCGGCCGCCGGCACGCTCAACATGCTGTAGGCGGAGAAAGCGCCGCCGTCTTCCTCCGGCCCAAAGATGGCGACGCTACTCGGCGGCACGGGACGATCCTGTTGGGTCCACGTCACCAGGACGTCGCGGGGGCGGAACCCCAAAACCAGGCAGGTCAAAGTAGCCGTTTCCTGACGGGCCAATTCCTCGGCCGGCGGCGGGAAGACGTAGACGGAAGGTGCCTTCACGGAGACGTCTGTGAAGGGGGTGAGGGGGGGGAAGGGGGCGCAAGAGAAGGTCAAGGGTGGTGGGAGGGATGCGGTTCGCCCAATGGGCTCGCTTCCTCCAGTGGGCTGGCCCTCCCACTAAGCTAGACCCTTCCAGTAGACTAGACCCTTCCAGTAGAACAGACCCTTCCAGTAGGCTAGACTCTTCCAGTAGGCTGACCTCTTCCAGTAGACTGACCTCTTCCAGTAGGCTAGACCCTTCCAGTAGGCTAGACTCTTCCAGTAGACTAGACTCTTCCAGTAGGCTAGACCTTTCCAGTAGGCTAGACCCTTCCAGTAGACTGACCTCTTCCAGTAGGCTAGACCCTTCCAGTAGGCTAGACTCTTCCAGTAGGCTGACCTCTTCCAGTAGGCTAGACCTTTCCAGTAGGCTAGACTCTTCCAGTAGACTAGACTCTTCCAGTAGGCTAGACTCTTCCAGTAGACTAGACTCTTCCAGTAGGCTGACCTCTTCCAGCAGGCTAGACCTTTCCAGTAGGCTAGACTCTTCCAGTAGACTAGACTCTTCCAGTAGGCTAGACCTTTCCAGTAGGATAGACTCTTCCAGTAGACTGGCTTCTTCCAGTTGACTACCTCTGTTGATTCTCCCAGTAGGCCAGACCCTTCCAGTAGACCCTCCCAGTTGACCCCTCCAATGGAGAAGACCCTTCCAGTGGACAAATTCCTTCCGGTAGGCCAGACCCTTCCAGTAGTCTAGCTCACTTGGCTCTCCCAGTAGGCTAGGCTCTTCCAGTAGGCCAGACCCTTCCACTAGGCCAGACCCTTCCAGGAGGCCAGACCCTTCCACTAGGCCAGACCCTTCCACTAGGCCAGACCCTTCCAGGAGGCCAGACCCTTCCAGGAGGCCAGACCCTTCCACTAGGCCAGACCCTTCCACTAGGCCAGACCCTTCCACTAGGCCAGACCCTTCCAGGAGGCCAGACCCTTCCACTAGGCCAGACCCTTCCAGGAGGCCAGACCCTTCCAGGAGGCCAGACCCTTCCACTAGGCCAGACCCTTCCACTAGGCCAGACCCTTCCAGGAGGCCAGACCCTTCCACTAGGCCAGACCCTTCCACTAGGCCAGACCCTTCCAGGAGGCCAGACCCTTCCACTAGGCCAGAACCTTCCAGTAGACCAGCCCAGCAGACTCGGCTTTTCCAGCCACCTCCTTCGACTTGCCCAAAACCGCTCTTATTTTCCAAAACCCTCCGCCGGTTCCCTTCTCGGTGGACGCCATGTTGGTGGGCGGGGTTTAAAGGGCGGGGAAAAGGAAAGGGGGTGGGGGGGTGTGGGATGGAAATGGGGCGGGATTAAAAGGGGCGGGCTCCTACCTATGTCTTTCTGAATGGATTTTGTGATGGGTTTGCCGAGTTCGGGGACCTGGACGGCGCAGGTGAACTTCTCGCCGGAATTCCACTCGTCGGCGCAGATCTTCAACGTGCTGGTGAGGCTGAAGAGCCCGTTGGGTAGTTTTTGGGGTTTCCCCAAGATGGCGTCCAAGGCTTTGCCTTGATCCCGGTTCCAGGTGAACTTCACGTCCTCGGTTGACTTCAGGTTGGTCGCCAGGCACGTGACGCTGCCGTTCTGGCTGAGGTAAAGGTCCTCCAAGGACGGGGGGAGGAGGGTGACGGTCACCGCCGGTTTAACATCTGGTTGGGGTCGGGAGGGGTCAAGGAAAGGGGGGGGAGGGGAGCGGCGTTGAGTGGGCGGATCTTGGCTTTCATCCGATTGGCCCCGGCCTCTCGCCCCCCCCCCCCCGTCAAAAACTCGAGTTTTTTTGGGGCGATTTCCGAGAAAATGTTCCGCCGCCCCCGTTTTTCTTTTAAAGGTTGTTGCGGGTTTTGGGGGGAAGGGGCTCAAAACATCCGTTTTCCTCTCAAAAATCGATCGGTTTCGCCCCAAAGCCACGCCCACCCACCCCACCCACCCCTCCCAGTGGTCACCGCCGACCGGGCGTGGCACCGCCTCCCCCGGCGCCATCACGGGGTGGGTTCACGGGAGGGTTAAGCCGGCGTTTAAACCTCCGCCCGCCCCTCCCTCCGTCCGCCTCAACCATCGAGCCACCTGATAGGTCCACCTCGACCGCCTCAACCCTTCCTCCCGCCCCCGCCCTCCTCCAACCAATCAACCGCCTGATTCTTTCCATCCCCGTCGCCCCGATCAACCCGACCGACGTCTCCGAAGCCACCCCGCCCCATCCTCTCCCACCGTCCAACCACGGCCTCCGATAAACCGCCCGCCCTCACCTGAGCAGAAAGTGCTGATGTTGGCGACCACCGCCTCCTTCAGCGTGGGATTGGTCACTTTGCAGGAGAACTCCGCCCCCGCCTCCCACGTCTCCTTGCTGACGTTGACCTGGCTCGTGAAGGCGGCCATGTTGTCGGACCACTGGTCGCAGGTGTAGACTTCCGGGTTGAGGTTGGCCACGTCGTGGTTGACCAACCACTGCACTTGGCTTTCGCCAGCCTTCCTCCCCTCGACCAGGCACAGCAGCAGGACCTTGTTCTCCTTCCGGTATTTGTTGGGGTCGCTCAGGAGCTTTACGGTCACAGGCTCAGGTTTACAGCACGAGTTGACACCTAGAAGTTGGCCGAGACGTCAGGGAAGGTTGGGAGCAACAGGGACCCGTCGCCGTCTCCGCCAAGACCTCATCAAGGCTTAGATCAAGGTTGGGATCAAGATCGACCCATCTCGGTGTCCACCAAGACCTCATCAAGGCTGGGATCAAGGATGAGACTAAGACCAACCTTTCTAGGTGTCCACCAAGACCTCACATAAGGCCGGGATCAAGGCTTGGAGCAATTCCAGCCCATCTGGGTGACCACCAAGAACCCAGATAAGGCCGGGATTAAGGCTGGGAGCAACACCAACCCATCTTGGTGTCCCCCTAGAACCCAGATAAACCAGGATCAAGGCTGGGAGCAGCACCAACCCATCTTGGTGACCCCCAAGAACCCAGATAAGCCAGGATCAAGGCTGGGAGCAGCACCAACCCATCTAGGAGTTGACCAAGACCTCAGATAAGCCAGGATCAAGGCTGGGACCAACGTCAGTCCGTCCCACAAAGCCAGGCTCGCCCCCTTCCCCGCCGCCTCTCTCACCTTTGATGCTGCCAGTGGCGGTTTTGCCGGTGGCGCTTTGGTAGGCCTTGCACTGGAAGGTCTCGCTATCCAAGCCTTCGGCGGGGGCGACGGTGATTTCTGAGCTGAGCTTATAGAGGCTGCTGCTGCTCGCTAAGGCCGGGAAGGTCTCGATGTCGCCGGGGACTTTGGAAACCCATGTGACGGTGACGGGTTGGGGGAAGAAATCGCTGACGAAGCAGCCGAGGGTGAGGTTGGCCTCGCAGCTGGCGCAGTCGCACGAGGCCAGCGGGTAGACGACGGGGTCGCTGGCCTTGACTGCAAAGAAACAGCTTAAATTTAATTCGGGGGGGGGGGGGGGGGGGGGGGGTTGGGGGGGTGATTCGGGGTCTCAGACACCCCCTTTACCCCCCGCCTTAGGACACCCTAAGCCGGGCTTTGGGGAAGCGGTCGCGCCGAAAGACGATGTGAAAGCGCCGGGGGAAAGGTCACCGCCAGAAGGGGAAGTAGGTCGGGGCGCGAGAATTTCCTCCTAGACGGGTTTCTCACCCCTAAACCGAGCCTAACCCCCCCCCCAAACTCCCCCCCCCCCCCGTGACGTCACGGCGGGGTGCACCCATATTCTGTGGGGATCCCCCCACCCCGCTCCCCAATTTTGGTGCGCGGTGACAGCTCTGCCGGTGAGTGGCTCTGCAAAGCCGGGGTTTAGGCTTAGTCCTAGTCCTGCGCGGCCCCCGCCAGCTTTTGGGGTCACCGCTGCTTTGGGGGGAGGGTGTCTCTTTTTTTTTGGGGGGGGGAAACGCTTTGGGGTCCTGAGGGGGTGCTGCTGGGGAGCTCTTGCAAGCCTAAGGCTGAGCATGGCTTAAACCTGGACTTCCTCGAAAACCTCGAGGCTGAGCATCAGGAGCAAAGCTTAAAGCTGGGCTTTCCTACACAGGCTTGAAACCAAGCATGGCTTGCAGAGCTCTGGGGTTTTCCTAGAGATTAAAGCTGAGCTTGGCTTGCACAGCTCAAAGCTTGGCTTTCCTACAGAAGATTAAAGCTGAGCTTGGCTTGCACAGCTCAAAGCTTGGCTTTCCTACAGAAGATTAAGGCTGAGCTTGGCTTGCACAGCTCAAAGCTGGGCTTTCCTACAGAAGATTAAGGCTGAGCTTGGCTTGCACAGCTCAAAGCTGGGCTTTCCTACAGAAGATTAAGGCTGAGCTTGGCTTGCACAGCTCAAAGCTGGGCTTTCCTACAGAAGATTAAAGCTGAGCTTGGCTTGCACAGCTCAAAGCTGGGCTTTCCTACAGAAGACTAAAGCTGAGCTTGGCTTGCACAGCTCAAAGCTGGGCTTTCCTACAGAAGATTAAAGCTGAGCTTGGCTTGCACAGCTCAAAGCTGGGCTTTCCTACAGAAGATTAAGGCTGAGCTTGGCTTGCACAGCTCAAAGCTGGGCTCTCCTACAGAAGATTAAAGCTGAGCTTGGCTTGCACAGCTCAAAGCTGGGCTCTCCTACAGAAGATTAAAGCTGAGCTTGGCTTGCACAGCTCAAAGCTTGGCTCTCCTACAGAAGATTAAAGCTGAGCTTGGCTTGCACAGCTCAAAGCTGGGCTTTCCTACAGAAGATTAAAGCTGAGCTTGGCTTGCACAGCTCAAAGCTGGGCTTTCCTACAGAAGATTAAGGCTGAGCTTGGCTTGCACAGCTCAAAGCTGGGCTTTCCTACAGAAGATTAAAGCTGAGCTTGGCTTGCACAGCTCAAAGCTGGGCTTTCCTACAGAAGATTAAAGCTGAGCTTGGCTTGCACAGCTCAAAGCTGGGCTCTCCTACAGAAGATTAAAGCTGAGCTTGGCTTGCACAGCTCAAAGCTGGGCTTTCCTACAGAAGATTAAGGCTGAGCTTTGCTCATGCAGCTCTAGGGCTCTCCAAGGGAAGATTAAGGCTGAGCTTGGCTTGCACAACTCAAAGCCGGGCTTTATTAGAAGAGCTTAAAGGTGAGCACCTCTTGCACAGCTCAAAGCTGAGCTTTCCTAGACAAGCTTGAAGCTAAGCACGGCTTGCACAGCTCTAGGGCTTTCCTAGAGAAGATTAAGGCTAAGCTGGGCTTGCACACCTCAAAGCTGGGCTTTCCTAGAAAAGCTTGAGATTGAGCATCATTTGCAGGGCTTAAAATTGAGCTTTCCAAGAACAGCTCGAAGCTGGGCTTTCCCAGACAAGCTCAAAGCTGAGCATGGCTTGCACAGCTCAAAGCTGGGCTTTCCCACAGAAGATCAAGGCTTGACATCGATACTACAGTTCTAGGCTGAGCTTTCAAAGATAATATTGAAGCTGAAGATCGATGACGCAGCTCTGAGCTGAGCTTTTCCAGGTAATATCAAAGCTGAGCATTGCTAGCATGGCTCTAAGCTAAGCTTTTCTAGATAATACCAAGGATGAGCATGGCTAGCACAGCGCTAAGCTGGGCTTTTCTAGGTAACATTGAAACTGAGTATCGATAACAGACCTTGAAGCTGAGCAGAGCTCCAATGACTAAAACCTGGCTTTCCTAGAAAAGCTCAAGCCTAAGCATGGCTGGCACAGCTCAAGGCTACATACGGCGGCACAGCTCTGAGCTGAGCTTTTCTAGATAATATCAAAGCTGCAAAGCTTAAAGCTGAGCACGGCTCAAACCCGGCTTTTCTAGAAAACCGCAAGCACGAGAAAGCTTTAGACACCTCTAAGCTGGGCTTTTGTAGGTAATGTTGCAGCTGAGCTTTGCTAACATGGCTCAGTGAGCTCGGGTTTCCTAGACAGTACCGAGGCTCGGCATCGCCAGCATATCTCTGAGCTGAGCTTTGCTAGATAATATCGAAACTGAGCACCGCTAGTACAGCACTGAGCTGAGATTTGCTAGATAATATCAAAGCTGAGCTTAGCTAGAGTAGCACAGGTCTGGGCTTTGCCAGATACCACTAATGTTGAGCAGTGCTAGCACAGCTCTAAGCTGAGCTTTTCTGGGTAATATCAACCCTGAGCAGTGCTAGCACAGCTCTGAGCTCAGCTTTGCTAGACAGTTCTAAAGCTAAGCATGGCCATCACAGCTTGATAAGCACGGCTGGTACAGCTCGACCCTGAGCACGGCTTGCATGGCTCTAAGCTTGGCTTTGCTAGGTACTATTGAAGATGAGCATCGTTAGCAGGGATCTAAGCTGGGCTTTGCTAGGTAATGCTGAAGGTCAAAGCTCAGCCTTGCTAGCACAGCTCTGAGCTGAGATTTCCTCGGCAGTCTGGGAGCTTAGAGCTGAGCTTTGCTAGCACAGTGCTGAGCTGAGCTTTCGTCGGCAGTCTGGGAGCTTAGAGCCGAGCTTTGCTAGCACAGCTCTGAGCTGAGCTTTCGTCGGCAGTCTGGGAGCTTAGAGCCGAGCTTTGCTAGCACAGCTCTGAGCTGAGCTTTCGTCGGCAGTCTGGGAGCTTAGAGCCGAGCTTTGCTAGCACAGCGCTGAGCTGAGCTTTCGTCGGCAGTCTGGGAGCTTAGAGCCGAGCTTTGCTAGCACAGCTCTGAGCTGAGCTTTCGTCGGCAGTCTGGGAGCTTAGAGCCGAGCTTTGCTAGCACAGTGCTGAGCTGAGCTTTCGTCGGCAGTCTGGGAGCTTAGAGCCGAGCTTTGCTAGCACAGCGCTGAGCTGAGCTTTCCTCGGCAGTCTGGGAGCTTAGAGCCGAGCTTTGCTAGCACAGTGCTGAGCTGAGCTTTCGTCGGCAGTCTGGGAGCTTAGACCTGAGCTTTGCTAGCACAGCTCTGAGCTGAGCTTTCCTCGGCAGTCTGGGAGCTTAGAGCCGAGCTTTGCTAGCACAGTGCTGAGCTGAGCTTTCCTCGGCAGTCTGGGAGCTTAGAGCCGAGCTTTGCTAGCACAGCTCTGAGCTGAGCTTTCCTCGGCAGTCTGGGAGCTTAGAGCTGAGCTTTGCTAGCACAGCTCTGAGCTGAGCTTTCGTCGGCAGTCTGGGAGCTTAGAGCCGAGCTTTGCTAGCACAGCTCTGAGCTGAGCTTTCCTCAGCAGTCTGGGAGCTTAGAGCCGAGCTTTGCTAGCACAGCTCTGAGCTGAGCTTTCCTCGGCAGTCTGGGAGCTTAGAGCCGAGCTTTGCTAGCACAGCTCTGAGCTGAGCTTTCGTCGGCAGTCTGGGAGCTTAGAGCCGAGCTTTGCTAGCACAGCTCTGAGCTGAGCTTTCCTCGGCAGTCTGGGAGCTTAGAGCCGAGCTTTGCTAGCACAGCTCTGAGCTGAGCTTTCCTCGGCAGTCTGGGAGCTTAGAGCTGAGCTTTGCTAGCACAGCTCTGAGCTGAGCTTTCGTCGGCAGTCTGGGAGCTTAGAGCCGAGCTTTGCTAGCACAGCGCTGAGCTGAGCTTTCGTCGGCAGTCTGGGAGCTTAGAGCCGAGCTTTGCTAGCACAGCTCTGAGCTGAGCTTTCCTCGGCAGTCTGGGAGCTTAGAGCCGAGCTTTGCTAGCACAGTGCTGAGCTGAGCTTTCCTCGGCAGTCTGGGAGCTTAGAGCCGAGCTTTGCTAGCACAGCGCTGAGCTGAGCTTTCCTCGGCAGTCTGGGAGCTTAGAGCCGAGCTTTGCTAGCACAGCTCTGAGCTGAGCTTTCGTCGGCAGTCTGGGAGCTTAGACCTGAGCTTTGCTAGCACAGCTCTGAGCTGAGCTTTCCTCGGCAGTCTGGGAGCTTAGAGCCGAGCTTTGCTAGCACAGTGCTGAGCTGAGCTTTCCTCGGCAGTCTGGGAGCTTAGAGCTGAGCTTTGCTAGCACAGCTCTGAGCTGAGCTTTCCTCGGCAGTCTGGGAGCTTAGAGCTGAGCTTTGCTAGCACAGCTCTGAGCTGAGCTTTCGTCGGCAGTCTGGGAGCTTAGAGCCGAGCTTTGCTAGCACAGCTCTGAGCTGAGCTTTCCTCAGCAGTCTGGGAGCTTAGAGCCGAGCTTTGCTAGCACAGCTCTGAGCTGAGCTTTCGTTGGCAGTCTGGGAGCTTAGAGCCGAGCTTTGCTAGCACAGCGCTGAGCTGAGCTTTCCTCGGCAGTCTGGGAGCTTAGAGCCGAGCTTTGCTAGCACAGCTCTGAGCTGAGCTTTCCTCGGCAGTCTGGGAGCTTAGAGCCGAGCTTTGCTAGCACAGCTCTGAGCTGAGCTTTCGTCGGCAGTCTGGGAGCTTAGAGCCGAGCTTTGCTAGCACAGCTCTGAGCTGAGCTTTCCTCGGCAGTCTGGGAGCTTAGAGCCGAGCTTTGCTAGCACAGCTCTGAGCTGAGCTTTCCTCGGCAGTCTGGGAGCTTAGAGCTGAGCTTTGCTAGCACAGCTCTGAGCTGAGCTTTCCTCGGCAGTCTGGGAGCTTAGAGCCGAGCTTTGCTAGCACAGCGCTGAGCTGAGCTTTCGTCGGCAGTCTGGGAGCTTAGAGCCGAGCTTTGCTAGCACAGTGCTGAGCTGAGCTTTCCTCGGCAGTCTGGGAGCTTAGAGCCGAGCTTTGCTAGCACAGCGCTGAGCTGAGCTTTCCTCGGCAGTCTGGGAGCTTAGAGCCGAGCTTTGCTAGCACAGTGCTGAGCTGAGCTTTCCTCGGCAGTCTGGGAGCTTAGAGCCGAGCTTTGCTAGCACAGCTCTGAGCTGAGCTTTCCTCGGCAGTCTGGGAGCTTAGAGCTGAGCTTTGCTAGCACAGCTCTGAGCTGAGCTTTCGTCGGCAGTCTGGGAGCTTAGAGCCGAGCTTTGCTAGCACAGCTCTGAGCTGAGCTTTCCTCGGCAGTCTGGGAGCTTAGAGCTGAGCTTTGCTAGCACAGCTCTGAGCTGAGCTTTCCTCGGCAGTCTGGGAGCTTAGAGCCGAGCTTTGCTAGCACAGCTCTGAGCTGAGCTTTCGTCGGCAGTCTGGGAGCTTAGAGCCGAGCTTTGCTAGCACAGCTCTGAGCTGAGCTTTCGTCGGCAGTCTGGGAGCTTAGAGCTGAGCTTTGCTAGCACAGCTCTGAGCTGAGCTTTCGTCGGCAGTCTGGGAGCTTAGAGCCGAGCTTTGCTAGCACAGCGCTGAGCTGAGCTTTCCTCGGCAGTCTGGGAGCTTAGAGCCGAGCTTTGCTAGCACAGCGCTGAGCTGAGCTTTCCTCGGCAGTCTGGGAGCTTAGAGCCGAGCTTTGCTAGCACAGCTCTGAGCTGAGCTTTCGTCGGCAGTCTGGGAGCTTAGAGCTGAGCTTTGCTAGCACAGCTCTGAGTTGAGCTTTCGTCGGCAGTCTGGGAGCTTAGAGCCGAGCTTTGCTAGCACAGCTCTGAGCTGAGCTTTCCTCGGCAGTCTGGGAGCTTAGAGCCGAGCTTTGCTAGCACAGCTCTGAGCTGAGCTTTCGTCGGCAGTCTGGGAGCTTAGAGCCGAGCTTTGCTAGCACAGCTCTGAGCTGAGCTTTCGTCGGCAGTCTGGGAGCTTAGAGCCGAGCTTTGCTAGCACAGCTCTGAGCTGAGCTTTCGTCGGCAGTCTGGGAGCTTAGAGCCGAGCTTTGCTAGCACAGCTCTGAGCTGAACTTTTCTGGGTAATATCAAACCTGAGCAGTGCTAGCACAGCTCTGAGCTCAGCTTTTCTAGACAGTTCTAAAGCTAAGCACGGCCATCACAGCTTGATAAGCACGGCATGTGCTTGCTAAGCCTGGCTGGCACAGCTTGAGGCCAACCACGCCTTGCATGGCTCTAAGCTGGGCTTTGCTAGACAAGATTGAAGCAGGGCATTGCTGGTAGAGGTCTAAGCTGGGCTTTCCAGGTAGTACTGGGGCTGAGCAAGCCTAGAACAGCTCGGTAAGCCTGGCTGGCACAGCTTGATACTGAAAGCGGCTTGTGTGGCTCTAAGCTGGGCTTTGCTAGACAAGATTGAAGCTGGGCATTGCTAGCAGGGCTCCGAGCTGGGCTTTGCTAGATAATATTGAGGCTGAGCGTGGCCTGCACAGCTCTGAGCTGGGCTTTGCTGGGTAATGTTAAGCTGAGCAGAGCTTGCACACCACTAGGCTGGCTTTCCTAGACAATACTCAAGCTGAGCATGGCTAACCAAGCCCTAAGTTGAGCTTTCTTGCTAAAAGTCAAAGCTTAAAGCTGAGCATGGCTAGCCAAGCTCTAAGCTGGGCTTTCCTAGGGAGTACTAAAGCTGAGCAATATTAGCACAGCTCACTGAGCTGAGCTTTCCTTGGTATTATGGAGGCCAAGCACGGCTCGATAAGCCTGGCTGGCACAGCTTGACACTGAGCACAGCTTAATGGCTTAGAGCTGGGCTTTGTTAGATATTACTGAAGCTGAGCTTTGCCTGCAAGACTCTAAGCTTGGCTTTGCTCAATAATATCAAAGCTCAAGACTGGTAATGGCTAGCATAGCTCTGGGCTGGGCTCTCCTAGGCAATACCAACGCTGAGCACTGTTAGCAGAGCCTAAGCTGGGCTTTCTTAGATAATATCAAAGCTGAGCATGGCTAGGACAGGTCTGAGCTGGGCTTTTCTAGCTAATAGAGACTCCGAGCATAGCAAGCAGAGCTCTAAGCTGGGCATTCCTTGGTAATATCAAAGCTGAGCATGGCTAGCCCAGCCCTAAGCTGGGCTTTCCTAGAAAATATCAACGCTCAAAGCTGAGCATGGCTAGGACAGGTCCAAACTCGGCTTTTCCAGATAATAGAGACGCCGAGCACGGCTGGCGGAGCTCTAAGCTGGGCTTTCCTACATAATAGTGAATCTCAGAGCTGGGCTTTGCTGGGTAATACTGAGGCTGAGAAAGGCTAGCATGGCTGCAAGGCTCAACACCGAGCACAGCTTGCATGGCTCAAGGCTGGGCTTTGCTAGGCAATACTGAAGCAGGGCGTGGCTAACGGCCCACACCTGAGCTTTGCTAGATAATACTGAACCTGCTAAGTGCTAGGACAGCTCTAAGCTGGGCTTTCCAAGGTAGTATCCAAGCTGAGCAGAGCTTGCACAGCTCTGAGCTGGGCTTTCGTCGGCAGTCTGGGAGCTTAGAGCTGAGCTTTGCTAGCACAGCGCTGAGCTGAGCTTTCGTCGGCAGTCTGGGAGCTTAGAGCCGAGCTTTGCTAGCACAGCGCTGAGCTGAGCTTTCGTCGGCAGTCTGGGAGCTTAGAGCCAAGCTTTGCTAGCACAGCTCTGAGCTGAGCTTTCGTCGGCAGTCTGGGAGCTTAGAGCCGAGCTTTGCTAGCACAGCTCTGAGCTGAGCTTTCGTCGGCAGTCTGGGAGCTTAGAGCCGAGCTTTGCTAGCACAGCGCTGAGCTGAGCTTTCCTCGGCAGTCTGGGAGCTTAGAGCCGAGCTTTGCTAGCACAGTGCTGAGCTGAGCTTTCCTCGGCAGTCTGGGAGCTTAGAGCCGAGCTTTGCTAGCACAGCTCTGAGCTGAGCTTTCGTCGGCAGTCTGGGAGCTTAGAGCCGAGCTTTGCTAGCACAGTGCTGAGCTGAGCTTTCGTCGGCAGTCTGGGAGCTTAGAGCCGAGCTTTGCTAGCACAGTGCTGAGCTGAGCTTTCATCGGCAGTCTGGGAGCTTAGAGCCGAGCTTTGCTAGCACAGCGCTGAGCTGAGCTTTCGTCGGCAGTCTGGGAGCTTAGAGCTGAGCTTTGCTAGCACAGTGCTGAGCTGAGCTTTCGTCGGCAGTCTGGGAGCTTAGAGCAGAGCTTTGCTAGCACAGCTCTGAGCTGAGCTTTCCTCGGCAGTCTGGGAGCTTAGAGCCGAGCTTTGCTAGCACAGTGAACTTTTCTGGGTAATATCAAACCTGAGCAGTGCTAGCACAGCTCTGAGCTCAGCTTTTCTAGACAGTTCTAAAGCTAAGCACGGCCATCACAGCTTGATAAGCACGGCATGTGCTTGCTAAGCCTGGCTGGCACAGCTTGAGGCCAACCACGCCTTGCATGGCTCTAAGCTGGGCTTTGCTAGACAAGATTGAAGCAGGGCATTGCTGGTAGAGGTCTAAGCTGGGCTTTCCAGGTAGTACTGGGGCTGAGCAAGCCTAGAACAGCTCGGTAAGCCTGGCTGGCACAGCTTGATACTGAAAGCGGCTTGTGTGGCTCTAAGCTGGGCTTTGCTAGACAAGATTGAAGCTGGGCATTGCTAGCAGGGCTCCGAGCTGGGCTTTGCTAGATAATATTGAGGCTGAGCGTGGCCTGCACAGCTCTGAGCTGGGCTTTGCTGGGTAATGTTAAGCTGAGCAGAGCTTGCACACCACTAGGCTGGCTTTCCTAGACAATACTCAAGCTGAGCATGGCTAACCAAGCCCTAAGTTGAGCTTTCTTGCTAAAAGTCAAAGCTTAAAGCTGAGCATGGCTAGCCAAGCTCTAAGCTGGGCTTTCCTAGGGAGTACTAAAGCTGAGCAATATTAGCACAGCTCACTGAGCTGAGCTTTCCTTGGTATTATGGAGGCCAAGCACGGCTCGATAAGCCTGGCTGGCACAGCTTGACGCTGAGCACAGCTTAATGGCTTAGAGCTGGGCTTTGTTAGATATTACTGAAGCTGAGCTTTGCCTGCAAGACTCTAAGCTTGGCTTTGCTCAATAATATCAAAGCTCAAGACTGGTAATGGCTAGCATAGCTCTGGGCTGGGCTCTCCTAGGCAATACCAACGCTGAGCACTGTTAGCAGAGCCTAAGCTGGGCTTTCTTAGATAATATCAAAGCTGAGCATGGCTAGGACAGGTCTGAGCTGGGCTTTTCTAGCTAATAGAGACTCCGAGCATAGCAAGCAGAGCTCTAAGCTGGGCATTCCTTGGTAATATCAAAGCTGAGCATGGCTAGCCCAGCCCTAAGCTGGGCTTTCCTAGAAAATATCAACGCTCAAAGCTGAGCATGGCTAGGACAGGTCCAAACTCGGCTTTTCCAGATAATAGAGACGCCGAGCACGGCTGGCAGAGCTCTAAGCTGGGCTTTCCTACATAATAGTGAATCTCAGAGCTGGGCTTTGCTGGGTAATACTGAGGCTGAGAAAGGCTAGCATGGCTGCAAGGCTCAACACCGAGCACAGCTTGCATGGCTCAAGGCTGGGCTTTGCTAGGCAATACTGAAGCAGGGCGTGGCTAACGGCCCACACCTGAGCTTTGCTAGATAATACTGAACCTGCTAAGTGCTAGGACAGCTCTAAGCTGGGCTTTCCAAGGTAGTATCCAAGCTGAGCAGAGCTTGCACAGCTCTGAGCTGGGCTTTCGTCGGCAGTCTGGGAGCTTAGAGCTGAGCTTTGCTAGCACAGCGCTGAGCTGAGCTTTCGTCGGCAGTCTGGGAGCTTAGAGCCGAGCTTTGCTAGCACAGCGCTGAGCTGAGCTTTCGTCGGCAGTCTGGGAGCTTAGAGCCAAGCTTTGCTAGCACAGCTCTGAGCTGAGCTTTCGTCGGCAGTCTGGGAGCTTAGAGCCGAGCTTTGCTAGCACAGCTCTGAGCTGAGCTTTCGTCGGCAGTCTGGGAGCTTAGAGCCGAGCTTTGCTAGCACAGCGCTGAGCTGAGCTTTCCTCGGCAGTCTGGGAGCTTAGAGCCGAGCTTTGCTAGCACAGCGCTGAGCTGAGCTTTCGTCGGCAGTCTGGGAGCTTAGAGCCGAGCTTTGCTAGCACAGCTCTGAGCTGAGCTTTCGTCGGCAGTCTGGGAGCTTAGAGCAGAGCTTTGCTAGCACAGTGCTGAGCTGAGCTTTCCTCGGCAGTCTGGGAGCTTAGAGCCGAGCTTTGCTAGCACAGCGCTGAGCTGAGCTTTCGTCGGCAGTCTGGGAGCTTAGAGCCGAGCTTTGCTAGCACAGCGCTGAGCTGAGCTTTCGTCGGCAGTCTGGGAGCTTAGAGCCGAGCTTTGCTAGCACAGCTCTGAGCTGAGCTTTCGTCGGCAGTCTGGGAGCTTAGAGCAGAGCTTTGCTAGCACAGCTCTGAGCTGAGCTTTCCTCGGCAGTCTGGGAGCTTAGAGCCGAGCTTTGCTAGCACAGTGCTGAGCTGAGCTTTCCTCGGCAGTCTGGGAGCTTAGAGCCGAGCTTTGCTAGCACAGTGCTGAGCTGAGCTTTCCTCGGCAGTCTGGGAGCTTAGAGCCGAGCTTTGCTAGCACAGCGCTGAGCTGAGATTTCCTCGGCAGTCTGGGAGCTTAGAGCCGAGCTTTGCTAGCACAGCTCTGAGCTGAGCTTTCGTCGGCAGTCTGGGAGCTTAGAGCTGAGCTTTGCTAGCACAGTGCTGAGCTGAGCTTTCGTCGGCAGTCTGGGAGCTTAGAGCCGAGCTTTGCTAGCACAGCGCTGAGCTGAGCTTTCCTCGGCAGTCTGGGAGCTTAGAGCCGAGCTTTGCTAGCACAGTGCTGAGCTGAGCTTTCCTCGGCAGTCTGGGAGCTTAGAGCCGAGCTTTGCTAGCACAGCGCTGAGCTGAGCTTTCGTCGGCAGTCTGGGAGCTTAGAGCCGAGCTTTGCTAGCACAGTGCTGAGCTGAGCTTTCCTCGGCAGTCTGGGAGCTTAGAGCCGAGCTTTGCTAGCACAGCGCTGAGCTGAGCTTTCCTCGGCAGTCTGGGAGCTTAGAGCCGAGCTTTGCTAGCACAGCGCTGAGCTGAGCTTTCGTCGGCAGTCTGGGAGCTTAGAGCCGAGCTTTGCTAGCACAGCTCTGAGCTGAGCTTTCGTCGGCAGTCTGGGAGCTTAGAGCCGAGCTTTGCTAGCACAGCTCTGAGCTGAGCTTTCGTCGGCAGTCTGGGAGCTTAGAGCCGAGCTTTGCTAGCACAGCTCTGAGCTGAGCTTTCGTCGGCAGTCTGGGAGCTTAGAGCCGAGCTTTGCTAGCACAGTGCTGAGCTGAGCTTTCCTCGGCAGTCTGGGAGCTTAGAGCCGAGCTTTGCTAGCACAGCTCTGAGCTGAGCTTTCCTCGGCAGTCTGGGAGCTTAGAGCCGAGCTTTGCTAGCACAGCTCTGAGCTGAGCTTTCCTCGGCAGTCTGGGAGCTTAGAGCCGAGCTTTGCTAGCACAGCTCTGAGCTGAGCTTTCCTCGGCAGTCTGGGAGCTTAGAGCCGAGCTTTGCTAGCACAGTGCTGAGCTGAGCTTTCGTCGGCAGTCTGGGAGCTTAGAGCTGAGCTTTGCTAGCACAGTGCTGAGCTGAGCTTTCCTCGGCAGTCTGGGAGCTTAGAGCTGAGCTTTGCTAGCACAGTGCTGAGCTGAGCTTTCCTCGGCAGTCTGGGAGCTTAGAGCCGAGCTTTGCTAGCACAGCGCTGAGCTGAGCTTTCGTCGGCAGTCTGGGAGCTTAGAGCCGAGCTTTGCTAGCACAGCTCTGAGCTGAGCTTTCCTCGGCAGTCTGGGAGCTTAGAGCCGAGCTTTGCTAGCACAGCGCTGAGCTGAGCTTTCGTCGGCAGTCTGGGAGCTTAGAGCCGAGCTTTGCTAGCACAGCTCGGAGCTGAGCTTTCCTCGGCAGTCTGGGAGCTTAGAGCTGAGCTTTGCTAGCACAGTGCTGAGCTGAGCTTTCCTCGGCAGTCTGGGAGCTTAGAGCCGAGCTTTGCTAGCACAGCTCTGAGCTGAGCTTTCGTCGGCAGTCTGGGAGCTTAGAGCCGAGCTTTGCTAGCACAGCGCTGAGCTGAGCTTTCGTCGGCAGTCTGGGAGCTTAGAGCCGAGCTTTGCTAGCACAGCTCTGAGCTGAGCTTTCCTCGGCAGTCTGGGAGCTTAGAGCAGAGCTTTGCTAGCACAGCTCTGAGCTGAGCTTTCCTCGGCAGTCTGGGAGCTTAGAGCAGAGCTTTGCTAGCACAGCTCTGAGCTGAGCTTTCGTCGGCAGTCTGGGAGCTTAGAGCCGAGCTTTGCTAGCACAGCTCTGAGCTGAGCTTTCCTCGGCAGTCTGGGAGCTTAGAGCCGAGCTTTGCTAGCACAGTGCTGAGCTGAGCTTTCGTCGGCAGTCTGGGAGCTTAGAGCCGAGCTTTGCTAGCACAGTGCTGAGCTGAGCTTTCGTCGGCAGTCTGGGAGCTTAGAGCCGAGCTTTGCTAGCACAGTGCTGAGCTGAGCTTTCGTCGGCAGTCTGGGAGCTTAGAGCCGAGCTTTGCTAGCACAGCGCTGAGCTGAGCTTTCCTCGGCAGTCTGGGAGCTTAGAGCCGAGCTTTGCTAGCACAGCTCTGAGCTGAGCTTTCCTCGGCAGTCTGGGAGCTTAGAGCCGAGCTTTGCTAGCACAGCTCTGAGCTGAGCTTTCCTCGGCAGTCTGGGAGCTTAGAGCCGAGCTTTGCTAGCACAGCTCTGAGCTGAGCTTTCCTCGGCAGTCTGGGAGCTTAGAGCCGAGCTTTGCTAGCACAGTGCTGAGCTGAGCTTTCCTCGGCAGTCTGGGAGCTTAGAGCTGAGCTTTGCTAGCACAGCGCTGAGCTGAGCTTTCCTCGGCAGTCTGGGAGCTTAGAGCCGAGCTTTGCTAGCACAGTGCTGAGCTGAGCTTTCCTCGGCAGTCTGGGAGCTTAGAGCCGAGCTTTGCTAGCACAGCGCTGAGCTGAGCTTTCGTCGGCAGTCTGGGAGCTTAGAGCCGAGCTTTGCTAGCACAGTGCTGAGCTGAGCTTTCGTCGGCAGTCTGGGAGCTTAGAGCCGAGCTTTGCTAGCACAGCTCGGAGCTGAGCTTTCCTCGGCAGTCTGGGAGCTTAGAGCCGAGCTTTGCTAGCACAGCGCTGAGCTGAGCTTTCCTCGGCAGTCTGGGAGCTTAGAGCCGAGCTTTGCTAGCACAGCTCTGAGCTGAGCTTTCCTCGGCAGTCTGGGAGCTTAGAGCCGAGCTTTGCTAGCACAGCGCTGAGCTGAGCTTTCCTCGGCAGTCTGGGAGCTTAGAGCCGAGCTTTGCTAGCACAGCGCTGAGCTGAGCTTTCCTCGGCAGTCTGGGAGCTTAGAGCCGAGCTTTGCTAGCACAGCTCTGAGCTGAGCTTTCCTCGGCAGTCTGGGAGCTTAGAGCCGAGCTTTGCTAGCACAGTGCTGAGCTGAGCTTTCGTCGGCAGTCTGGGAGCTTAGAGCCGAGCTTTGCTAGCACAGCTCTGAGCTGAGCTTTCCTCGGCAGTCTGGGAGCTTAGAGCTGAGCTTTGCTAGCACAGCGCTGAGCTGAGCTTTCCTCGGCAGTCTGGGAGCTTAGAGCCGAGCTTTGCTAGCACAGCTCTGAGCTGAGCTTTCGTCGGCAGTCTGGGAGCTTAGAGCCGAGCTTTGCTAGCACAGCGCTGAGCTGAGCTTTCGTCGGCAGTCTGGGAGCTTAGAGCCGAGCTTTGCTAGCACAGCTCTGAGCTGAGCTTTCGTCGGCAGTCTGGGAGCTTAGAGCTGAGCTTTGCTAGCACAGTGCTGAGCTGAGCTTTCCTCGGCAGTCTGGGAGCTTAGAGCAGAGCTTTGCTAGCACAGCTCTGAGCTGAGCTTTCGTCGGCAGTCTGGGAGCTTAGAGCTGAGCTTTGCTAGCACAGCGCTGAGCTGAGCTTTCGTCGGCAGTCTGGGAGCTTAGAGCCGAGCTTTGCTAGCACAGCGCTGAGCTGAGCTTTCGTCGGCAGTCTGGGAGCTTAGAGCCGAGCTTTGCTAGCACAGCTCTGAGCTGAGCTTTCCTCGGCAGTCTGGGAGCTTAGAGCCAATCTTTGCTAGCACAGCTCTGAGCTGAACTTTTCTGGGTAATATCAAACCTGAGCAGTGCTAGCACAGCTCTGAGCTCAGCTTTTCTAGACAGTTCTAAAGCTAAGCACGGCCATCACAGCTTGATAAGCACGGCATGTGCTTGCTAAGCCTGGCTGGCACAGCTTGAGGCCAACCACGCCTTGCATGGCTCTAAGCTGGGCTTTGCTAGACAAGATTGAAGCAGGGCATTGCTGGTAGAGGTCTAAGCTGGGCTTTCCAGGTAGTACTGGGGCTGAGCAAGCCTAGAACAGCTCGGTAAGCCTGGCTGGCACAGCTTGATACTGAAAGCGGCTTGTGTGGCTCTAAGCTGGGCTTTGCTAGACAAGATTGAAGCTGGGCATTGCTAGCAGGGCTCCGAGCTGGGCTTTGCTAGATAATATTGAGGCTGAGCGTGGCCTGCACAGCTCTGAGCTGGGCTTTGCTGGGTAATGTTAAGCTGAGCAGAGCTTGCACACCACTAGGCTGGCTTTCCTAGACAATACTCAAGCTGAGCATGGCTAACCAAGCCCTAAGTTGAGCTTTCTTGCTAAAAGTCAAAGCTTAAAGCTGAGCATGGCTAGCCAAGCTCTAAGCTGGGCTTTCCTAGGGAGTACTAAAGCTGAGCAATATTAGCACAGCTCACTGAGCTGAGCTTTCCTTGGTATTATGGAGGCCAAGCACGGCTCGATAAGCCTGGCTGGCACAGCTTGACGCTGAGCACAGCTTAATGGCTTAGAGCTGGGCTTTGTTAGATATTACTGAAGCTGAGCTTTGCCTGCAAGACTCTAAGCTTGGCTTTGCTCAATAATATCAAAGCTCAAGACTGGTAATGGCTAGCATAGCTCTGGGCTGGGCTCTCCTAGGCAATACCAACGCTGAGCACTGTTAGCAGAGCCTAAGCTGGGCTTTCTTAGATAATATCAAAGCTGAGCATGGCTAGGACAGGTCTGAGCTGGGCTTTTCTAGCTAATAGAGACTCCGAGCATAGCAAGCAGAGCTCTAAGCTGGGCATTCCTTGGTAATATCAAAGCTGAGCATGGCTAGCCCAGCCCTAAGCTGGGCTTTCCTAGAAAATATCAACGCTCAAAGCTGAGCATGGCTAGGACAGGTCCAAACTCGGCTTTTCCAGATAATAGAGACGCCAAGCACGGCTGGCAGAGCTCTAAGCTGGGCTTTCCTACATAATAGTGAATCTCAGAGCTGGGCTTTGCTGGGTAATACTGAGGCTGAGAAAGGCTAGCATGGCTGCAAGGCTCAACACCGAGCACAGCTTGCATGGCTCAAGGCTGGGCTTTGCTAGGCAATACTGAAGCAGGGCGTGGCTAACGGCCCACACCTGAGCTTTGCTAGATAATACTGAACCTGCTAAGTGCTAGGACAGCTCTAAGCTGGGCTTTCCAAGGTAGTATCCAAGCTGAGCAGAGCTTGCACAGCTCTGAGCTGGGCTTTCGTCGGCAGTCTGGGAGCTTAGAGCTGAGCTTTGCTAGCACAGCGCTGAGCTGAGCTTTCGTCGGCAGTCTGGGAGCTTAGAGCCGAGCTTTGCTAGCACAGCGCTGAGCTGAGCTTTCGTCGGCAGTCTGGGAGCTTAGAGCCAAGCTTTGCTAGCACAGCTCTGAGCTGAGCTTTCGTCGGCAGTCTGGGAGCTTAGAGCCGAGCTTTGCTAGCACAGCTCGGAGCTGAGCTTTCGTCGGCAGTCTGGGAGCTTAGAGCCGAGCTTTGCTAGCACAGCGCTGAGCTGAGCTTTCCTCGGCAGTCTGGGAGCTTAGAGCCGAGCTTTGCTAGCACAGCTCTGAGCTGAGCTTTCGTCGGCAGTCTGGGAGCTTAGAGCCGAGCTTTGCTAGCACAGCGCTGAGCTGAGCTTTCGTCGGCAGTCTGGGAGCTTAGAGCCGAGCTTTGCTAGCACAGCGCTGAGCTGAGCTTTCGTCGGCAGTCTGGGAGCTTAGAGCCGAGCTTTGCTAGCACAGTGCTGAGCTGAGCTTTCCTCGGCAGTCTGGGAGCTTAGAGCCGAGCTTTGCTAGCACAGTGCTGAGCTGAGCTTTCGTCGGCAGTCTGGGAGCTTAGAGCCGAGCTTTGCTAGCACAGCGCTGAGCTGAGCTTTCGTCGGCAGTCTGGGAGCTTAGAGCCGAGCTTTGCTAGCACAGCTCTGAGCTGAGCTTTCGTCGGCAGTCTGGGAGCTTAGAGCCGAGCTTTGCTAGCACAGCGCTGAGCTGAGCTTTCGTCGGCAGTCTGGGAGCTTAGAGCAGAGCTTTGCTAGCACAGCTCTGAGCTGAGCTTTCCTCGGCAGTCTGGGAGCTTAGAGCCGAGCTTTGCTAGCACAGTGCTGAGCTGAGCTTTCCTCGGCAGTCTGGGAGCTTAGAGCCGAGCTTTGCTAGCACAGTGCTGAGCTGAGCTTTCCTCGGCAGTCTGGGAGCTTAGAGCCGAGCTTTGCTAGCACAGCGCTGAGCTGAGATTTCCTCGGCAGTCTGGGAGCTTAGAGCTGAGCTTTGCTAGCACAGCTCTGAGCTGAG
Organism: Phalacrocorax aristotelis; assembly: GCF_949628215.1. Lineage (NCBI taxonomy): Eukaryota > Metazoa > Chordata > Aves > Suliformes > Phalacrocoracidae > Phalacrocorax > Phalacrocorax aristotelis. The sequence continues at coordinate 19,827 of NW_027441265.1, read as the reverse complement.
CTTTCGTCGGCAGTCTGGGAGCTTAGAGCTGAGCTTTGCTAGCACAGTGCTGAGCTGAGCTTTCGTCGGCAGTCTGGGAGCTTAGAGCCGAGCTTTGCTAGCACAGCGCTGAGCTGAGCTTTCCTCGGCAGTCTGGGAGCTTAGAGCCGAGCTTTGCTAGCACAGCTCTGAGCTGAGCTTTCCTCGGCAGTCTGGGAGCTTAGAGCCGAGCTTTGCTAGCACAGCTCTGAGCTGAGCTTTCCTCGGCAGTCTGGGAGCTTAGAGCCGAGCTTTGCTAGCACAGCGCTGAGCTGAGCTTTCGTCGGCAGTCTGGGAGCTTAGAGCCGAGCTTTGCTAGCACAGCGCTGAGCTGAGCTTTCCTCGGCAGTCTGGGAGCTTAGAGCCGAGCTTTGCTAGCACAGCGCTGAGCTGAGCTTTCCTCGGCAGTCTGGGAGCTTAGAGCCGAGCTTTGCTAGCACAGCGCTGAGCTGAGCTTTCGTCGGCAGTCTGGGAGCTTAGAGCCGAGCTTTGCTAGCACAGTGCTGAGCTGAGCTTTCCTCGGCAGTCTGGGAGCTTAGAGCCGAGCTTTGCTAGCACAGCGCTGAGCTGAGCTTTCCTCGGCAGTCTGGGAGCTTAGAGCCGAGCTTTGCTAGCACAGCGCTGAGCTGAGCTTTCGTCGGCAGTCTGGGAGCTTAGAGCCGAGCTTTGCTAGCACAGCTCTGAGCTGAGCTTTCGTCGGCAGTCTGGGAGCTTAGAGCCGAGCTTTGCTAGCACAGCTCTGAGCTGAGCTTTCGTCGGCAGTCTGGGAGCTTAGAGCCGAGCTTTGCTAGCACAGCTCTGAGCTGAGCTTTCGTCGGCAGTCTGGGAGCTTAGAGCCGAGCTTTGCTAGCACAGTGCTGAGCTGAGCTTTCCTCGGCAGTCTGGGAGCTTAGAGCCGAGCTTTGCTAGCACAGCTCTGAGCTGAGCTTTCCTCGGCAGTCTGGGAGCTTAGAGCCGAGCTTTGCTAGCACAGCTCTGAGCTGAGCTTTCCTCGGCAGTCTGGGAGCTTAGAGCCGAGCTTTGCTAGCACAGCTCTGAGCTGAGCTTTCCTCGGCAGTCTGGGAGCTTAGAGCCGAGCTTTGCTAGCACAGTGCTGAGCTGAGCTTTCGTCGGCAGTCTGGGAGCTTAGAGCTGAGCTTTGCTAGCACAGTGCTGAGCTGAGCTTTCCTCGGCAGTCTGGGAGCTTAGAGCTGAGCTTTGCTAGCACAGTGCTGAGCTGAGCTTTCCTCGGCAGTCTGGGAGCTTAGAGCCGAGCTTTGCTAGCACAGCGCTGAGCTGAGCTTTCGTCGGCAGTCTGGGAGCTTAGAGCCGAGCTTTGCTAGCACAGCTCTGAGCTGAGCTTTCCTCGGCAGTCTGGGAGCTTAGAGCCGAGCTTTGCTAGCACAGCGCTGAGCTGAGCTTTCGTCGGCAGTCTGGGAGCTTAGAGCCGAGCTTTGCTAGCACAGCTCGGAGCTGAGCTTTCCTCGGCAGTCTGGGAGCTTAGAGCTGAGCTTTGCTAGCACAGTGCTGAGCTGAGCTTTCCTCGGCAGTCTGGGAGCTTAGAGCCGAGCTTTGCTAGCACAGCGCTGAGCTGAGCTTTCGTCGGCAGTCTGGGAGCTTAGAGCCGAGCTTTGCTAGCACAGCGCTGAGCTGAGCTTTCGTCGGCAGTCTGGGAGCTTAGAGCCGAGCTTTGCTAGCACAGTGCTGAGCTGAGCTTTCCTCGGCAGTCTGGGAGCTTAGAGCAGAGCTTTGCTAGCACAGCTCTGAGCTGAGCTTTCCTCGGCAGTCTGGGAGCTTAGAGCAGAGCTTTGCTAGCACAGCTCTGAGCTGAGCTTTCCTCGGCAGTCTGGGAGCTTAGAGCCGAGCTTTGCTAGCACAGCTCTGAGCTGAGCTTTCCTCGGCAGTCTGGGAGCTTAGAGCCGAGCTTTGCTAGCACAGTGCTGAGCTGAGCTTTCGTCGGCAGTCTGGGAGCTTAGAGCCGAGCCTTGCTAGCACAGTGCTGAGCTGAGCTTTCGTCGGCAGTCTGGGAGCTTAGAGCTGAGCTTTGCTAGCACAGCGCTGAGCTGAGCTTTCCTCGGCAGTCTGGGAGCTTAGAGCCGAGCTTTGCTAGCACAGCTCTGAGCTGAGCTTTCCTCGGCAGTCTGGGAGCTTAGAGCCGAGCTTTGCTAGCACAGCTCTGAGCTGAGCTTTCCTCGGCAGTCTGGGAGCTTAGAGCCGAGCTTTGCTAGCACAGCTCTGAGCTGAGCTTTCCTCGGCAGTCTGGGAGCTTAGAGCCGAGCTTTGCTAGCACAGTGCTGAGCTGAGCTTTCCTCGGCAGTCTGGGAGCTTAGAGCTGAGCTTTGCTAGCACAGCGCTGAGCTGAGCTTTCCTCGGCAGTCTGGGAGCTTAGAGCCGAGCTTTGCTAGCACAGTGCTGAGCTGAGCTTTCCTCGGCAGTCTGGGAGCTTAGAGCCGAGCTTTGCTAGCACAGCGCTGAGCTGAGCTTTCGTCGGCAGTCTGGGAGCTTAGAGCTGAGCTTTGCTAGCACAGTGCTGAGCTGAGCTTTCGTCGGCAGTCTGGGAGCTTAGAGCCGAGCTTTGCTAGCACAGCTCTGAGCTGAGCTTTCCTCGGCAGTCTGGGAGCTTAGAGCCGAGCTTTGCTAGCACAGTGCTGAGCTGAGCTTTCGTCGGCAGTCTGGGAGCTTAGAGCCGAGCTTTGCTAGCACAGCTCTGAGCTGAGCTTTCGTCGGCAGTCTGGGAGCTTAGAGCCGAGCTTTGCTAGCACAGCGCTGAGCTGAGCTTTCCTCGGCAGTCTGGGAGCTTAGAGCCGAGCTTTGCTAGCACAGTGCTGAGCTGAGCTTTCGTCGGCAGTCTGGGAGCTTAGAGCCGAGCTTTGCTAGCACAGCTCTGAGCTGAGCTTTCCTCGGCAGTCTGGGAGCTTAGAGCCGAGCTTTGCTAGCACAGTGCTGAGCTGAGCTTTCGTCGGCAGTCTGGGAGCTTAGAGCCGAGCTTTGCTAGCACAGCTCTGAGCTGAGCTTTCGTCGGCAGTCTGGGAGCTTAGAGCCGAGCTTTGCTAGCACAGCTCTGAGCTGAGCTTTCCTCGGCAGTCTGGGAGCTTAGAGCCGAGCTTTGCTAGCACAGCTCTGAGCTGAGCTTTCCTCGGCAGTCTGGGAGCTTAGAGCCGAGCTTTGCTAGCACAGCTCTGAGCTGAGCTTTCCTCGGCAGTCTGGGAGCTTAGAGCCGAGCTTTGCTAGCACAGCGCTGAGCTGAGCTTTCCTCGGCAGTCTGGGAGCTTAGAGCTGAGCTTTGCTAGCACAGCGCTGAGCTGAGCTTTCCTCGGCAGTCTGGGAGCTTAGAGCCGAGCTTTGCTAGCACAGCGCTGAGCTGAGCTTTCCTCGGCAGTCTGGGAGCTTAGAGCCGAGCTTTGCTAGCACAGCTCTGAGCTGAGCTTTCGTCGGCAGTCTGGGAGCTTAGAGCTGAGCTTTGCTAGCACAGTGCTGAGCTGAGCTTTCCTCGGCAGTCTGGGAGCTTAGAGCAGAGCTTTGCTAGCACAGCTCTGAGCTGAGCTTTCGTCGGCAGTCTGGGAGCTTAGAGCTGAGCTTTGCTAGCACAGCGCTGAGCTGAGCTTTCGTCGGCAGTCTGGGAGCTTAGAGCCGAGCTTTGCTAGCACAGCGCTGAGCTGAGCTTTCGTCGGCAGTCTGGGAGCTTAGAGCCGAGCTTTGCTAGCACAGCTCTGAGCTGAGCTTTCCTCGGCAGTCTGGGAGCTTAGAGCCAATCTTTGCTAGCACAGCTCTGAGCTGAACTTTTCTGGGTAATATCAAACCTGAGCAGTGCTAGCACAGCTCTGAGCTCAGCTTTTCTAGACAGTTCTAAAGCTAAGCACGGCCATCACAGCTTGATAAGCACGGCATGTGCTTGCTAAGCCTGGCTGGCACAGCTTGAGGCCAACCACGCCTTGCATGGCTCTAAGCTGGGCTTTGCTAGACAAGATTGAAGCAGGGCATTGCTGGTAGAGGTCTAAGCTGGGCTTTCCAGGTAGTACTGGGGCTGAGCAAGCCTAGAACAGCTCGGTAAGCCTGGCTGGCACAGCTTGATACTGAAAGCGGCTTGTGTGGCTCTAAGCTGGGCTTTGCTAGACAAGATTGAAGCTGGGCATTGCTAGCAGGGCTCCGAGCTGGGCTTTGCTAGATAATATTGAGGCTGAGCGTGGCCTGCACAGCTCTGAGCTGGGCTTTGCTGGGTAATGTTAAGCTGAGCAGAGCTTGCACACCACTAGGCTGGCTTTCCTAGACAATACTCAAGCTGAGCATGGCTAACCAAGCCCTAAGTTGAGCTTTCTTGCTAAAAGTCAAAGCTTAAAGCTGAGCATGGCTAGCCAAGCTCTAAGCTGGGCTTTCCTAGGGAGTACTAAAGCTGAGCAATATTAGCACAGCTCACTGAGCTGAGCTTTCCTTGGTATTATGGAGGCCAAGCACGGCTCGATAAGCCTGGCTGGCACAGCTTGACGCTGAGCACAGCTTAATGGCTTAGAGCTGGGCTTTGTTAGATATTACTGAAGCTGAGCTTTGCCTGCAAGACTCTAAGCTTGGCTTTGCTCAATAATATCAAAGCTCAAGACTGGTAATGGCTAGCATAGCTCTGGGCTGGGCTCTCCTAGGCAATACCAACGCTGAGCACTGTTAGCAGAGCCTAAGCTGGGCTTTCTTAGATAATATCAAAGCTGAGCATGGCTAGGACAGGTCTGAGCTGGGCTTTTCTAGCTAATAGAGACTCCGAGCATAGCAAGCAGAGCTCTAAGCTGGGCATTCCTTGGTAATATCAAAGCTGAGCATGGCTAGCCCAGCCCTAAGCTGGGCTTTCCTAGAAAATATCAACGCTCAAAGCTGAGCATGGCTAGGACAGGTCCAAACTCGGCTTTTCCAGATAATAGAGACGCCGAGCACGGCTGGCAGAGCTCTAAGCTGGGCTTTCCTACATAATAGTGAATCTCAGAGCTGGGCTTTGCTGGGTAATACTGAGGCTGAGAAAGGCTAGCATGGCTGCAAGGCTCAACACCGAGCACAGCTTGCATGGCTCAAGGCTGGGCTTTGCTAGGCAATACTGAAGCAGGGCGTGGCTAACGGCCCACACCTGAGCTTTGCTAGATAATACTGAACCTGCTAAGTGCTAGGACAGCTCTAAGCTGGGCTTTCCAAGGTAGTATCCAAGCTGAGCAGAGCTTGCACAGCTCTGAGCTGGGCTTTCCTCGGCAGTCTGGGAGCTTAGAGCCGAGCTTTGCTAGCACAGCTCTGAGCTGAGCTTTCCTCGGCAGTCTGGGAGCTTAGAGCCGAGCTTTGCTAGCACAGCTCTGAGCTGAGCTTTCGTCGGCAGTCTGGGAGCTTAGAGCCGAGCTTTGCTAGCACAGCGCTGAGCTGAGCTTTCGTCGGCAGTCTGGGAGCTTAGAGCCGAGCTTTGCTAGCACAGCGCTGAGCTGAGCTTTCATCGGCAGTCTGGGAGCTTAGAGCCGAGCTTTGCTAGCACAGCGCTGAGCTGAGCTTTCCTCGGCAGTCTGGGAGCTTAGAGCCGAGCTTTGCTAGCACAGTGCTGAGCTGAGCTTTCCTCGGCAGTCTGGGAGCTTAGAGCCGAGCTTTGCTAGCACAGCTCTGAGCTGAGCTTTCCTCGGCAGTCTGGGAGCTTAGAGCCGAGCTTTGCTAGCACAGCTCTGAGCTGAGCTTTCCTCGGCAGTCTGGGAGCTTAGAGCCGAGCTTTGCTAGCACAGCTCTGAGCTGAGCTTTCCTCGGCAGTCTGGGAGCTTAGAGCCGAGCTTTGCTAGCACAGCTCTGAGCTGAGCTTTCCTCGGCAGTCTGGGAGCTTAGAGCCGAGCTTTGCTAGCACAGCTCTGAGCTGAGCTTTCGTCGGCAGTCTGGGAGCTTAGAGCCGAGCTTTGCTAGCACAGCTCTGAGCTGAGCTTTCGTCGGCAGTCTGGGAGCTTAGAGCCGAGCTTTGCTAGCACAGCTCTGAGCTCAGCTTTTCTAGACAGTTCTAAAGCTAAGCACGGCCATCACAGCTTGATAAGCACGGCATGTGCTTGCTAAGCCTGGCTGGCACAGCTTGAGGCCAACCACGCCTTGCATGGCTCTAAGCTGGGCTTTGCTAGACAAGATTGAAGCAGGGCATTGCTGGTAGAGGTCTAAGCTGGGCTTTCCAGGTAGTACTGGGGCTGAGCAAGCCTAGAACAGCTCGGTAAGCCTGGCTGGCACAGCTTGATACTGAAAGCGGCTTGTGTGGCTCTAAGCTGGGCTTTGCTAGACAAGATTGAAGCTGGGCATTGCTAGCAGGGCTCCGAGCTGGGCTTTGCTAGATAATATTGAGGCTGAGCGTGGCCTGCACAGCTCTGAGCTGGGCTTTGCTGGGTAATGTTAAGCTGAGCAGAGCTTGCACACCACTAGGCTGGCTTTCCTAGACAATACTCAAGCTGAGCATGGCTAACCAAGCCCTAAGTTGAGCTTTCTTGCTAAAAGTCAAAGCTTAAAGCTGAGCATGGCTAGCCAAGCTCTAAGCTGGGCTTTCCTAGGGAGTACTAAAGCTGAGCAATATTAGCACAGCTCACTGAGCTGAGCTTTCCTTGGTATTATGGAGGCCAAGCACGGCTCGATAAGCCTGGCTGGCACAGCTTGACGCTGAGCACGGCTTAATGGCTTAGAGCTGGGCTTTGTTAGATATTACTGAAGCTGAGCTTTGCCTGCAAGACTCTAAGCTTGGCTTTGCTCAATAATATCAAAGCTCAAGACTGATAATTATTAGCAGAGCCTAAGCTGGGCTTTCCTAGGTAATATTGAAGCTGCACAAGGCTAGATCAGCTCTAAGCTGGGCTTTGCCTTACAATATCAAAGATCAAAGGTGATCTCTAGCTCAGCCCTGATCTGAGCTTTGCTACATAATCTTAAACTGAGCATGGCTAGCCAAGCTCTAAGCTGGGCTTTTCTAGGTAAGCTTGAAGTGGAGCTTTGCCAGCAAGGCTCTAAGCTGGGCTTTACTCACGCACAGTGAAGGCGGGCCTTGCTAGGCAGCCTCTAGGCTGGGCTTTGCTAGCTAAGCTCACGTCTGAGCCCAGCTGGCACAGCTCACCCAGCCGTGTCACGCCTAAACCCGCTCCCGGGGGACCACACCCGAGGGGCGGGGCCGAGGGGGGCGGGGCCCGATCCCACCCCCCACCCCCCAATCCCGGCTGGGATCCCGCCCTCCCCCCCATCCCGATTGGCTCCCACCTGGCTCCGCCTCTCGCCGCCAGCAGCCGCCTGCGGAGGGGAAGAACCCAAATTAAGGGCGAAACAGTAAATTTGGCCATTGATCCTATTGGCCATTGATCCTATTGGCTATTGGCTCTATCAGCTATTGATCCTATTGATTATCGACCCTATTGGCTATTAATTGTATTATTAATCCAGCCTATTGGCTATTGATCGTATTATTTATCAGCCCTATTGATTATCGACCCTATCGGCCATTGATTCTATTGGTTATTAATTCTATTATTTATCAGCCCTATTGGCTATTGATCCTATCAGTTATTGATCCTATCAGATATTGATCCTATCGATTCTTGATCCTATTGGTTATCGGCTCTATTGGCCATTGATCCTATTATGTATCAGCCCTATCGGCTATTGATCCTATCGGCTATTGATCCTATTGGTTACCAGCCCTATTTGCTATTGATCCTATTGGCTATTGATCCTATTGGCTATTGATCCTATTGGCTATTGATCCTATTGGTTATTGACCCTATCAGTTACCAGCCCTATCGGCTATTGATCCTATTTGCTATTGATCCTATTTGCTATTGATCCTATTTGCTATTGATCCTATCGGCTATTGACCGTATTGGTTACCAGCCCTATCGGTTATTGACCCTATTTATCAGCCCTATTGGCTATTGATCCTATTGGCTATTGATCCTATTGGCTATTGGCTATTGATCCTATTGGCTATTGACCCTAGGGATCCTCAATCCCATTGGTCATCGGCCCTAACTCTCCCCGATCCTGTTGGCTGCCGCCCCCTCACGCCCAGCGGGGGGGGAGGGGCCGCCCCACCCTCACCCCGGGGCTAGAAAGGGCGATTTTGGGGCTGCCCCTCCCCCTCCCGCCGTGGCCCGATTTTGCAGAAATTCACCCAAAGTTGGCGCCGGGCGGGGGAGGTGACGCCCGGCCGCCTTTTTCCACCCGGGGGTGGGCCTCGCCGGGGGGGGGAGGGAGGGGGGTTTTTGAGTGAATTCTTCGGTATTTCTGGTTTTGCACTTTTTTGATCATCTCCCTTCCGGGCCCAGGCGGCGGCTCCTTGACCAAAAGCACCCGTTTGGACCCAAAAACCTCCCTTCTGCCCCCAAAAAAGCACCGGCAGGGGGGCGAGAACTGCCTTATGGACCCAAAAAGCTCCAGTTCGGACCCAAAAATATCTCTTTTGGACTCAAAAAGCTCGATTTTGGACCCAAAAATCTTCCTTGTGGAAACAGAACTTGATTCTGCACCCAAAAAGCTCCGGTTTGGACCCAAAAATCTCGATTTTGGACCCAAAAACCACCATTATGGAACCAGAACTTCAGGTTTGGACCCAAAAGGCTCAATTTTGGACACAAAAATCTTCATTATGGAAACAGCAGTTGATTTAGGACCCAAAAATCTCTGGTTTGGACCCAAAAATCTCTATTTTGGACTCAACAATCTCATTATGGATCCAGAACTTCAGGTTTGGACCCAAAAAGGCTCAATTTTGGACCCAAAAGTCTCAATTTTGAACCCAAAAATCTTCATTATGGAAACAGAAGTTGATTTTGGACCCAAAAAGCTCCGGTTTGGACCCAAAAAGCTCCAGTTTGGACTAAAAAATCTCTATTTTGGACCCAAAAACCACCATTATGGAACCAGAACTTCAGGTTTGGACCCAAAAAGCTCATTTTTGGACCCAAAAACCACCATTATGGAACCAGAACTTCATTTTTGGACCCAAAATCTCGCAGCCAGAGGCAGGGATGGGCTGGGGGGAGATGTGGGGCGGGGGGGGAGATGTGGGGCAGGGACAGGTGTGGGTCACAGCTGTGGGACTGGGAGAGGTGTGGGTCACGGTTAGCTGTGGGTCACGGTTAGCTGTGGGGCAGGGAGAGCTGTGGGGCAGGGAGAGCTGTGGGTCACAGTTAGCTGTGGGTGAGGAAGAGATGAGGGGCAGGGAGAGCTGTGGGGCAGGGAGAGCTGTAGGTCAGGGAGAGCTGTGGGTCACAGCTGTGGGTGAGGGAGAGCTGTGGGGCAGGGAGAGCTGTGGGTCACAGTTAGCTGTGGGTGAGGAAGAGATGAGGGGCAGGGAGAGCTGTGGGTCACAGCTGTGGGGTAGGTAGAACTGTGGGGCAGGGAGAGCTGTGGGTCACAGTTAGCTGTGGGTGAGGAAGAGCTGAGGGGCAGGGAGAGCTCTGGGTCACAGCTGTGGGGCAGGGAGAGCTGTGGGTCACGGTTAGCTGTGGGTCAGGGAGAGCTGTGGGTCATGGGGAGCCGTGGGTGACAGAGGGCTGTGGGTCACAGTAAGCTGTGGGTGAGGGAGAGCTGTGGGTCAGGGAGAGCTGTGGGTCACAGCTGTGGGACTGGGAGAGCTGTGGGTCACAGTTAGCCGTGGGGCAGGATGAGCTGTAGGTCAGGGGGAGCCATGGGTCACAGTTAGCTGTGGGGCAGGGCGAGCGGTGGGTCACGGTTAGCTGTGGGTGAGGGAGCGCTGTGGGTCACAGTTAGCTGTGGGTCACGGTTAGCTGTGGGTCACAGTTAGCTTTGGGTGAGGGAAAGCTGTGGGGCCAGGAGAGCTGTGGGTCACAGCTGTGGGGCTGGGAGAGCTGTGGGTCACAGTTAGCTGTGGGTGAGGGAAAGCTGTGGGGCCAGGAGAGCTGTGGGTCACAGCTGTGGGGCTGGGAGAGCTGTGGGTCACAGTTAGCCATGGGTCAGGGTGAGCCGTGGGTCACAGTGAGCCGTGGGTCAGGGGGAGCCGTGGGTCAGGGGGAGCCGTGGGTCAAGGGGAGCTGTGGGTCACAGTAAGCTGTGGGTCAGGGAGAGCTGTAGGTCAGGGAGAGCCGTGTGTCACAGTTAGCTGTGGGTGAGGAAGAGCTGAGGGGCAGGGAGAGCTCTGGGTCACAGCTGTGGGGCAGGGAGAGCTGTGGGTCACAGTTAGCTGTGGGTGAGGGAGAGCTGTGGGTCAGGGAGAGCTGTGGGTCACAGTTAGCTGTGGGGCAGGGAGAGCTGTGGGTCACAATTAGCTGTGGGTGAGGGAGAGCTGTGGGTGAGGGAGAGCTGTGGGTCACAGTTAGCCGTGGGGCAGGGAGAGCAGTGGGTCACAGTTAGCTGTGGGTGAGGGAAAGCTGTGGGGCCAGGAGAGCTGTGGGTCACAGCTGTGGGGCTGGGAGAGCTGTGGGTCACAGTTAGCTGTGGGTCAGGGAGAGCTGTGGGTCACGGTTAGCTGTGGGTCACAGTTAGCTGTGGGGCAGGGCGAGCTGCGGGCCAGGGCCAGCTGCGGGGAAGGGCGAGCTGTGGGTCAGGGAGAGCTGTGGGTCACAGTTAGCCCTGGAGCAGGGAAAGCTTTGGGCAGGGTGAGGTGTGGGGCATGGAGAGGTGTGGGGCACAGAAATCTATGGGGCAGGGAGAGCTGTGGGGCAGGACGAGCTGTGGGTTTCAGTTCGCGGTGGGGCAGGGAGAGCCGTGGGTCACAGTTAGTTGCGGGTCAGGGAGAGCTGTGGGTCACAGTAAGCTGTGGGTCTGGGCCAGCTGTGGGGCAGGGAGAGCTGTTGGTTACAGTTAGCTGTGGGTCAGGGAGTGCCGTGGGGCTGTTAGAGCCGTGGGGCAGGAGCACTGTGGTCACAGTTATCCATGGGGCAGGGGGAGCCATGGGTCACAGTTAGCTGTGGGGCTGGGGGAGCGGTGGGTCAGGGAGCTGTGGGTCACGGTTAGATGTGGGGCAGGGAGGTCTATGGGTCAGGGCGAGCTGTGGGTCTGGGCCAGCTGTGGCGCAGGGCGAGCTGTGGGTCACAGTTAGCTGTGGGGCAGGGAGTGCCATGTGGCTGGTAGAGCTGTGGGGCACGAGCGCTTTGGGTCACAGTTAGCTGTGGGTCAGGGAGAGCCGTGGGTCACAGTTAGCTGTGGGGCAGGACGAGCTGTGGTTCAGGGAGAGCAGTGGGTCACAATTAGCGGTGGGTCAGGGGGAGCCGTGGGGCAGGGAGAGCTGTGGGTCACAGTTAGCCGTGGGGCAGGAAGAGCTGTGGGTCATGGTTAGCTGTGGGTCAGGGAGAGCTGTGGGTTAGGAGTGCTGTGGGGCAGGACGAGCTTAGGGGCAGGGAGAGCTGTGGGTCACGGTTAGCTGTGGGTCAGGGAGAGCTGTGGGTCATGGGGAGCCGTGGGTGACAGGGAGCTGTGGGTCACAGTAAGCTGTGGGTGAGCCAGGAGAGCTGTGGGTCAGGGAGAGCTGTGGGTCACAGTTAGCCGTGGGTCAGGACGAGCCGTGGGTCAGGGAGAGCTGTGGGGCAGGGAGAGCTGTGGGTCACAGTTAGCCGTGGGGCAGGACGAGCTGTGGGTCATGGTTAGCTGTGGGTCAGGGAGAGCTGTGGGTTAGGAGTGCTGTGGGGCAGGACGAGCTTAGGGGCAGGGAGAGCTGTGGGTCACGGTTAGCTGTGGGTCAGGGAGAGCTGTGGGTCATGGGGAGCCATGGGTCAGGGAGAGCTGTGGGTCAGGGAGAGCTGTGGGGCAGGACGAGCTGTGGGTCACAGTTAGCCGTGGGGCAGGAAGAGCTGTGGGTCACAGTTAGCCGTGGGGCAGGGAGAGCTGTGGGTCACAGTTAGATGTGGGGCAGGGAGAGCTGTGGGTCAGGGAGAGCTGTGGGTCACAGTTAGCTGTGGGTGAGGGAGAGCTGTGGGTCACAGTTAGCTGTGGGGCAGGGCGAGCTGTGGGTCAGGGAGAGCTGTGGGTCACAGATAGCTGTGGGTCATGGTTAGTTGTGGGTCACAGTTAGTTGTGGGTCACGGTTAGCTGTGGGTCAGGGAGAGCTGTGGGTCACAGTTAGCTGTTGGTCAAAGTTAGCCGTGGGTCAGGGAGAGCTGTGGGTCACAGTTAGCCGTGGGTCACAGTTAGCTGTGGGTCACAGTTAGCTGTGGGTGAGGGAAAGCTGTGGGGCCAGGAGAGCTGTGGGTCACAGCTGTGGGGCCGGGAGCGCTGTGGGTCACAGTTATCCATGGGGCAGGGAGAGCCGTGGGTCACAGTTAGCCGTGGGGCAGGACGAGCTGTGGTTCAGGGAGAGCCGTGGGGCACAGAAACCTACGGCACAGGGACATCTGTGGGGCAGGGCGAGCTGTGGGGGAGGAGGCGTCGTGCACCACGCCCTGTGGGGCGGAGCCTTTGCGGCCCCACCCCGCTGCCGTGGGGCTGGCCTGACCCCCCCCCCCCCCTTCCCGCCCCACAGCCCCCGCCTCCTCGCCCTCCGTCTTCCCCCTCACCACCTGCTGTGGGGCGCCGGTCGGCCCCGTCACCCTGGCCTGTTTGGTGATTGGCTACAACCCGGGCCCCGTCGACGTCACCTGGGGCGGGGCCGCGGGCGGAGCCACCACCTTCCCGCCCATCCGTGACGTCAGCAGCAGCCTCTACACCCTCAGCAGCCAGCTCCACCTGCCCCACGGCGCCCAGCCCCACACCTACACCTGCAGGGTCACCCATTCCCCCACCGGCAGTGACGTCACCAAGGAGGTCAAAGGTAAGGGGGCGGGGCGGGGTGGGAGGGCGGCCGTTGGACCATCCGAGCTCCGCCCACCCCCACCCCCCTCGCCCAGCCCCATAAGTTGTGTGCGAGGAGGTGGGGCGTCCCCAAACCCCATTGGCCAGCGGAGGCTCCTCCCCATTCCATGACCCACATAAGGAGGTGGGGCATCCTCAAACCCCATTGGCCAGCGGAGGCTCCTCCCCATTCCATGACCCACATGAGGAGGTGGGGCGTCCTCAAACCCCATTGGCCAGCGGAGGCTCCTCCCCATTCCATGACCCACATGAGGAGGTGGGGCGTCCTCAAACCCCATTGGCCAGCGGAGGCTCCTCCCCATTCCATGACCCACATGAGGAGGTGGGGCGTCCTCAAACCCCATTGGCCAGCGGAGGCTCCTCCCCATTCCATGACCCACATGAGGAGGTGGGGCATCCTCAAACCCCATTGGCCAACGGAGGCTCCTCCCCATTCCATGACCCACATGAGGAGGTGGGGCATCCTCAAACCCCATTGGCCAGCGGAGGCTCCTCCCCATTCCATGACCCACATGAGGAGGTGGGGCATCCTCAAACCCCATTGGCCAACGGAGGCTCCTCCCCATTCCATGACCCACATGAGGAGGTGGGGCATCCTCAAACCCCATTGGCCAGCGGAGGCTCCTCCCCATTCCATGACCCACACGAGGAGGTGGGGCGTCCTCAAACCCCATTGGCCAGCGGAGGCTCCTCCCCCTTCCATGACCCACATGAGGAGGTGGGGCATCCTCAAACCCCATTGGCCAACGGAAGCTCCTCCCCCTTCCATGACCCAAGCCATGAGGTGGGGCATCCTTGAGCCCCATTGGCCAGTGGAAGCCCCTCCCCTGACCCCTCCCCCCCCCCCCCGCAGTGTGCGAAGCTCCGGCCACTCCCGTCGCTCCAGAAGTCAAGGTCCTCAACGGCGGCTCCTGCTCGGCCAATCAGGGCCAAGAGTTGGTGGAGCTCCTCTGCCTCGTCACCGGCTTCTACCCGCCCCCCGTGGAAATCGAGTGGCTGGTGAACGGCCAATCAGGTCACGTGCTGGGCACCCAGGAGCCCGTGTGGCAGGAGCAAGGGGGCGGAGCCTACTCGACCACCAGCCGGGCCAACGTCACGCAAGAGGATTGGCTGGAAGGGCTGACCTACACCTGCCAGGTGGAACATCCCGCCAGCGGCGCCACCATCCAGGCCCACGCGCGGAGCTGCTGCGGTGAGGTCACGGGCGGGGCCGGGGGCGGGGCCGCGGCGGGCGGGGCTCGGGCGGCCATCTTGGGTGGCGACAATGGAGAGCGTTGGGTGGCAACGTTGGGTGTCAACGTTGGGTGGCACCAATGGAGAATGTTGGGTGTCAACGTTGGGTGTCAACATTGGGTGTCGCCAATGGAGAGCGTTGGGTGGCCACATTGGGTGGCACCAATGGAGAACGTTGGGTGTCAAAGTTGGGTGGCACCAATGGAGAGCGTTGGGTGTCAACATTGGGTGGCACCAATGGAGAGCGTTGGGTGTCAACATTGGGTGGTACCAATGGAGAGTGTTGGGTGTCAACGTTGGGTGTCAACATTGGGTGTCACCAATGGAGAGCGTTGGGTGGCCACATTGGGTGGCACCAATGGAGAACGTTGGGTGTCAAAGTTGGGAGGCAACTTTGGGTGTCGCCAATGGAGACTGTTGGGTGTCAATGTTGGGTGTCAACGTTGGGTGTCACCAATGGAGAGTGTTGGGTGTCAACGTTGGGTGGCGCCAATGGAGAACCTTGGGTGTCAACGTTGGGAGACACCAATGGAGAACGTTGGGTGTCAATGTTGGGAGGCGCCAATGGAGACCGTTGGGTGTCAACGTTGGGTGTCAACGTTGGGTGTCAACATTGGGTGTCGCCAATGGAGAGCGTTGGGTGGCCACATTGGGTGGCACCAATGGAGAGCGTTGGGTGTCAACGTTGGGTGGCCACGTTGGGTGGCACCAGTGAAGGTTGGGTGTCACACGGAGACCGGTGGGTGCCCACCCACCCCCCCCCCACGGGGACCGCGGGAGGCTGGCGGCCCCACCCACCTCCCTCCCTTCCCCCCCCCCCTTCTGCCCGCAGACGGCGACCCCCTGCACTCCTCCCCCATCCTCCTCTACGTCCTGCCCCCGCGCGTGGGCGACCTCTACGTCAGCCGCCTCCCCAAGCTCCGCTGCCTGGTCACCAACCTCCCCAGCGACTCCGGCGTCCAGCTCCTGTGGATCCGCGAAAAGCCCGGCTTAGTTAGTCCCGACTTCTTAGACCTCCAAGAGCAGTTTAACGGCACCTACACGGCCACCAGCTCCTTGCCCATCACCACCGAGGACTGGGAAGCCGGCGAACGCTTCACCTGCGTGGTGAAACACGCCGACCTCGTCGTGCCGCTCAACAAGACCATCTCCAGGCGCACCGGTAAGCCCCGCCCCCCCGCCCGCTCCCCTGAAACCCCGCCCACTTTAGAATGACCACCATCTTCCAACACCTCCCCCCACCCCGCCTGAAAAACACCCCTTAAAACCGCTCATTTTACCCCAAAAACCAATCGGATTCTTCGTCCGGGCAAGCTCAACCCCCGCCATCTTCCACCACCTCCCCCCGCCCCCAAATTCCCCTTAAACCCGCCCCTTTTGACCCAAGAACCAATCGGCTTCTCTCATGCAGGCAAGGTCTCCGCCCCCACCATCCTCACCTTCCCGCCCCACCCCTCCGAAACCGGCCAATCCCAGCTCACCCTCACCTGTTACGTCCACGGGTTCCACCCGGAGCACGTCGAGGTCAAGTGGCTGAAGAACAACCAAGACGCCGCCGCGGGCGCTTACGTCACGACCCCGCCCCTGAGGGAGGGGCCAAAGGAAACCACCTACTTCCTGTACAGCAAGATGGCCGTCGCCGCCGCCTCCTGGTTGGCCGGCGACTCCTACAGCTGCGTCGTCGTCCACGAGGGGCTGCCAATGAAAATCGCCAAGCAGGAAGTGCGGAAAAGCCCCGGTAATTGAGCGGCGGGGCCACGCCCACTTCCTGCCCCGCCCCTTTAAGCCTCGCCCAACCCAGCCCAGCTTTGGCGATGACCTCATGGACCTTCCGAGCAGCCAATAAAACGGGAGCGGGCTCGTCTCGCACCGCCAGGACTCCGCGGCGTGACGTCATTGGGTGGCGAAGGGGGGAAGGGGGCGGGACGCGGCGGGATGGGGGGGGCGAGGCGGGAGCAAAGAGCTGCTTCCCCATTGGGTGGCAAAAGGGAGGTGGTCCCGCCTTTGGAAGGCCACGCCCTCTGCCAATAGAACAGGGCGGCGCCGGCAAGGGCGGGGCTCAAGGGGGTGCGGTGAAGGCCCCGCCCACCCCCTCACACTTCCCCAACCAATCAGATGCAGGAGTAGGTTAAAGCGTCGCCTCCCGACCCCGGCCGAGAGCCAATGGGGGCCGTTTCCCCTCTGGGGGAAGGGGTGGGGCCCCGGTTCGTCCAATCCTAGGGCGGGGCAGGGCGGGGCAGGGTGAGGCAGGGTGGGGGAGGGGTGGGAGTCAGAGGTTGAAGGGCCCGGCTGGGCGTTTCCCCAAGGGGTGGCTCCGCCCCTTGTGTGGGGCGGGGTGGGAAGGGCAGAGGAGGAGGGGCTTGGGGGCAGGGCGCGGCCTCGGTGGGTCGGTCGGTCGGTGGGTCGGTCGGTGGGTCGGTGGGTCGGTGGGTCGGTGGGTCGGTCGGTCGGTGGGTCGGTGGGTCGGTGGGTCGGTCGGTGGGTCGGTCGGTCGGTGGGTCGGTGGGTCGGTCGGTGGGTCGGTGGGTCGGTCGGTCGGTGGGTCGGTGGGTCGGTCGGTGGGTCGGTGGGTCGGTCGGTGGGTCGGTCGGTCGGTCGGTGGGTCGGTCGGTGGGTCGGTGGGTCGGTCGGTCGGTCGGTCGGTGGGTCGGTCGGTCGGTCGGTCGGTCGGTGGGTCGGTCGGTGGGTCGGTGGGTCGGTGGGTCGGTGGGTCGGTCGGTCGGTGGGTCGGTCGGTCGGTCGGTCGGTCGGTGGGTCGGTCGGTCGGTCGGTGGGTCGGTCGGTGGGTCGGTCGGTGGGTCGGTGGGTCGGTCGGTCGGTCGGTCGGTGGGTGGGTCGGTGGGTCGGTCGGTCGGTCGGTGGGTCGGTCGGTCGGTCGGTCGGTGGGTCAGTCGGTCGGTCGGTCGGTGGGTCGGTGGGTCGGTCGGTGGGTCGGTCGGTCGGTCGGTCGGTCGGTGGGTCGGTCGGTCGGTCGGTCGGTCGGTGGGTCGGTCGGTCGGTCGGTCGGTGGGTCAGTCGGTCGGTGGGTCGGTGGGTCGGTCGGTCGGTCGGTGGGTCGGTGGGTCGGTCGGTGGGTCGGTCGGTCGGTCGGTGGGTCGGTCGGTGGGTCGGTGGGTCGGTCGGTGGGTCGGTCGGTCGGTCGGTGGGTCGGTCGGTCGGTCGGTCAGTCGGTGGGTCGGTGGGTCGGTGGGACGGTCGGTGGGTCGGTCGGTGGGTCGGTCGGTCGGTCGGTCGGTGGGTCAGTCGGTCGGTCGGTCGGTGGGTCGGTGGGTCGGTGGGACGGTCGGTCGGTCGGTCGGTGGGTCGGTCGGTCGGTCGGTCGGTGGGTCAGTCGGTCGGTCGGTCGGTGGGTCGGTGGGTCGGTCGGTGGGTCGGTCGGTCGGTCGGTCGGTCGGTGGGTCGGTCGGTCGGTCGGTCGGTCGGTGGGTCGGTCGGTCGGTCGGTCGGTGGGTCAGTCGGTCGGTGGGTCGGTGGGTCGGTGGGTCGGTCGGTCGGTCGGTGGGTCGGTGGGTCGGTCGGTGGGTCGGTCGGTGGGTCGGTCGGTCGGTCGGTGGGTCGGTCGGTGGGTCGGTGGGTCGGTCGGTGGGTCGGTCGGTCGGTGGGTCGGTCGGTCGGTGGGTCGGTGGGTCGGTCGGTGGGTCGGTGGGTCGGTCGGTCGGTGGGTCGGTGGGTCGGTCGGTGGGTCGGTGGGTCGGTCGGTGGGTCGGTCGGTCGGTCGGTGGGTCGGTCGGTCGGTGGGTCGGTGGGTCGGTCGGTGGGTCGGTCGGTCGGTCGGTCGGTGGGTGGGTCGGTCGGTGGGTCGGTGGGTCGGTCGGTCGGTCGGTCGGTGGGTGGGTCGGTCGGTGGGTCGGTGGGTCGGTGGGTCGGTCGGTGAGTCGGTCGGTCGGTGAGTCGGTCGGTCGGTGGGTCGGTGGGTCGGTCGGTGGGTCGGTCGGTGGGTCGGTCGGTCGGTCGGTGGGTCGGTCGGTGGGTCGGTGGGTCGGTCGGTGGGTCGGTCGGTCGGTGGGTCGGTCGGTGGGTCGGTGGGTCGGTGGGTCGGTGGGTCGGTCGGTCGGTGGGTCGGTCGGTCGGTCGGTCGGTGGGTCGGTCGGTCGGTGGGTCGGTCGGTGGGTCGGTCGGTCGGTGGGTCGGTCGGTCGGTCGGTGGGTCGGTGGGTCGGTCGGTGGGTCGGTCGGTGGGTCGGTGGGTCGGTCGGTGGTCGGTCGGTGGGTCGGTGGGTCGGTGGGTCGGTGGGTCGGTGGGTCGGTGGGTCGGTCGGTCGGTCGGTCGGTCGGTGGGTCGGTCGGTGGGTCGGTGGGTCGGTGGGTCGGTGGGTCGGTCGGTCGGTGGGTCGGTCGGTGGGTCGGTGGGTCGGTCGGTCGGTCGGTGGGTCGGTCGGTGGGTCGGTCGGTCGGTCGGTGGGTCGGTGGGTCGGTCGGTCGGTCGGTCGGTGGGTCGGTCGGTGGGTCGGTGGGTCGGTGGGTCGGTGGGTCGGTGGGTCGGTCGGTGGGTCGGTGGGTCGGTCGGTGGGTCGGTCGGTGGGTCGGTCGGTCGGTCGGTCGGTCGGTCGGTGGGTCGGTCGTGGGTCGGTCGGTGGGTCGGTCGGTCGGTCGGTGGGTCGGTCGGTCGGTCGGTCGGTCGGTCGGTCGGTCGGTGGGTCGGTCGGTCGGTCGGTCGGTCGGTGGGTCGGTGGGTCGGTCGGTGGGTCGGTCGGTCGGTGGGTCGGTCGGTGGGTCGGTCGGTCGGTGGGTCGGTGGTCGGTCGGTCGGTCGGTCGGTGGGTCGGTCGGTGGGTCGGTCGGTGGGTCGGTCGGTGGGTCGGTCGGTGGGTGGGTCGGTCGGTCGGTCGGTGGGTCGGTCGGTCGGTCGGTCGGTCGGTGGGTCGGTCGGTCGTCGGTCGTCGGTCGGTCGGTGGGTCGGTCGGTCGGTGGGTCGGTCGGTCGGTCGGTCGGTCGGTGGGTCGGTCGGTCGGTCGGTCGGTGGGTCGGTCGGTGGGTCGGTCGGTCGGTGGGTCGGTCGGTGGGTCGGTGGTCGGTCGGTGGGTCGGTCGGTGGTCGGTCGGTCGGTGGGTCGGTCGGTGGGTCGGTCGGTCGGTCGGTGGTCGGTCGGTGGGTCGGTGGGTCGGTCGGTGGTCGGTCGGTCGGTGGGTCGGTCGGTCGGTCGGTGGGTCGGTCGGTGGTCGGTCGGTCGGTGGGTCGGTCGGTGGGTCGGTCGGTGGGTCGGTCGGTCGGTCGGTGGGTCGGTCGGTCGGTCGGGTCGGTCGGTGGGTCGGTCGGTCGGTGGGTCGGTCGGTCGGTCGGTGGGTCGGTCGGTGGGTCGGTCGGTGCGGTCGGTGGGTCGGTCGGGTCGGTCGGTCGGTCGGTCGGTGGGTCGGTGGGTCGGTCGGTGGGTCGGTCGGTCGGTCGGGGGTCGGTCGGTCGGTCGGTGGGTCGGTCGGTGGGTCGGTCGGTCGGTCGGTCGTCGGTCGGTCGGTGGGTCGGTCGGTGGGTCGGTCGGGTCGGTCGGTGGGTCGGTCGTGGTCGGTGGGATCGGTCGGTGGGTCGGTCGGTGGGTCGGTCGGTGGGTCGGTCGGTGGGTCGGTGGGTCGGTCGGTGGGTCGGTGGTCGGTCGGTCGGTGGGTCGGTGGGTCGGTCGGTGGGTCGGTGGGTCGGTCGGTCGGTCGGTCGGTCGGTGGGTCGGTCGGTGGGTCGGTGGGTCGGTCGGTCGGTCGGTCGGTCGGTGGGTCGGTGGGTCGGTGGGTCTCGGTCGGTGGGTCGGTCGGGTCGGTCGGTGGGTCGGTGGGTCGGTGGGTCGGTGGGTCGGTCGGTCGGTCGGTGGGTCGGTCGGATCGGTCGGTCGGTCGGTCGGTGGGTCG
>NW_027441264.1:0-127074 GCF_949628215.1 Phalacrocorax aristotelis | reverse complement strand
CGTGCCGCGGAAAAAACGGGCCTGATCCGGCCTCCGAAAAGGCGTGCCGCGGAAAAAACGGGTCGGATCCGGCCTCCGAAACGGCGTGCCGCGGAAAAACCGGGCCGGATCCGGCCTCCGAAACGGCGTGCTGCGGAAAAACCGGGCCGGATCTGGCCTCCGAAACGGCGTGCCGCGGAAAAAACGGGCCGGAAACGGCGTGCCGCGGAAAAACCGGGCCGGATCCGGCCTCCGAAACGGCGTGCCGCGGAAAAACCGGGCCGGATCCGGCCTCCGAAACGGCGTGCGGCGGAAAAACCGGGCCGGATCCGTCCTCCGAAACGGCGTGCCGCGGAAAAACCGGGCCGGATCCGGCCTCCGAAACGGCGTGCCGTGGAAAAAACGGGCCGGAAACGGCGTGCCGCGGAAGAACCGGGCCGGATCCGGCCTCCGAAACGGCGTGCCGTGGAAAAAAACGGGCCGGATCCGCCCTCCGAAACGGCGTGCCGCGGAAAAACCGGGCCGGATCCGGCCTCCGAAACGGCGTGCCGCGGAAAAAACGGGCCGGATCCGCCCTCCGAAACGGCGTGCCGCGGAAAAACCGGGCCGGATCCCCGGCCTCCGAAACGGCGTGCCGCGGAAAAAAAGGCCGGATCCGGCCTCCAAAACGGCCTGCCGCGGAAAAACCGGGCCGGATCCGGCCTCCGAAACGGCGTGCCGCGGAAAAACCGGGCTGGAAACGGCGTGCCGCGGAAAAACCGGGCCGGATCCGGCCTCCGAAACGGCGTGCCGCGGAAAAACCGGGCCGGATCCGGCCTCCGAAACGGCGTGCCGCGGAAAAACCGGGCCGGATCCGGCCTCCGAAACGGCGTGCCGCGGAAAAACCGGGCCGGATCCGGCCTCCGAAACGGCGTGCCGCGGAAAAAAAGGCCGGATCCGGCCTCCAAAACGGCCTGCCGCGGAAAAACCGGGCCGGATCCGGCCTCCGAAACGGCGTGCGGCGGAAAAACCGGGCCGGATCCGGCCTCCGAAACGGCGTGCCGCGGAAAAACCGGGCTGGAAACGGCGTGCCGCGGAAAAACCGGGCCGGATCCGGCCTCCGAAACGGCGTGCCGCGGAAAAACCGGGCCGGATCCGGCCTCCGAAACGGCGTGCCGCGGCAAAACCGGGCCGGATCCGGCCTCCGAAACGGCGTGCCGCGGAAAAAACGGGCCGGATCCGGCCTCCGAAACGGCGTGCCGTGGAAAAACCGGGCCGGATCCGGCCTCCGAAACGGCGTGCCGCGGAAAAACCGGGCCGGATCCGGCCTCCGAAACGGCGTGCCGCGGAAAAACCGGGCCGGATCCGGCCTCCGAAACGGCGTGCCGCGGAAAAACCGGGCCGGATCCGGCCTCCGAAACGGCGTGCCGCGGAAAAAAACGGGCCGGAAACGGCGTGCCGCGGAAAAACCGGGCCGGATCCGGCCTCCGAAACGGCGTGCCGCGGAAAAACCGGGCCGGATCCGGCCTCCGAAACGGCGTGCGGCGGAAAAACCGGGCCGGATCCGGCCTCCGAAACGGCGTGCCGCGGAAAAACCGGGCCGGATCCGGCCTCCGAAACGGCGTGCCGTGGAAAAAACGGGCCGGAAACGGCGTGCCGCGGAAGAACCGGGCCGGATCCGGCCTCCGAAACGGCGTGCCGCGGAAAAAAACGGGCCGGATCCGCCCTCCGAAACGGCGTGCCGCGGAAAAACCGGGCCGGATCCGGCCTCCGAAACGGCGTGCCGCGGAAAAAACGGGCCGGATCCGCCCTCCGAAACGGCGTGCCGCGGAAAAACCGGGCCGGATCCGGCCTCCGAAACGGCGTGCCGCGGAAAAAAAAGGCCGGATCCGGCCTCCAAAACGGCCTGCCGCGGAAAAACCGGGCCGGATCCGGCCTCCGAAACGGCGTGCCGCGGAAAAACCGGGCCGGATCCGGCCTCCGAAACGGCGTGCCGCGGAAAAACCGGGCTGGAAACGGCGTGCCGCGGAAAAACCGGGCCGGATCCGGCCTCCGAAACGGCGTGCCGCGGAAAAACCGGGCCGGATCCGGCCTCCGAAACGGCGTGCGGCGGAAAAACCGGGCCGGATCCGGCCTCCGAAACGGCGTGCCGCGGAAATACCGGGCCGGATCCGGCCTCCGAAATGGTGTGCCGCGGAAAAACCGGGCCGGATCCGGCCTCCGAAACGGCGTGCCGCGGAAAAACCGGGCCGGATCCGGCCTCCGAAACGGCGTGCCGCGGAAAAACCGGGCCGGATCCGGCCTCCGAAACGGCGTGCCGCGGAAATACCGGGCCGGATCCGGCCTCCGAAACGGCGTGCCGCGGCAAAACCGGGCCGGATCCGGCCTCCGAAACGGCGTGCCGCGGAAAAACTGGGCCGGATCCGGCCTCCGAAACGGCGTGCCGCGGAAAAACCGGGTCGGATCCGGCCTCCGAAACGGCGTGCCGCGGAAAAACCGGGCCGGATCCGGCCTCCGAAACGGCGTGCGGCGGAAAAACCGGGCCGGATCCGGCCTCCGAAACGGCGTGCGGCGGAAAAACCGGGCCGGATCCGGCCTCCGAAATGGCGTGCCGTGGAAAAACCGGGCCATATCCGGCCTCCGAAACGGCGTGCCGCGGAAAAACCGGGCCGGATCCGGCCTCCGAAACGGCGTGCCGCGGAAAAAACCGGGTCGGATCCGGCCTCCGAAACGGCGTGCCGCGGAAAAACCGGGCCGGATCCTGCCTCCGAAACGGCGTGCCGCGGAAAAAACGGGCCGGAAACGGCGTGCCACGGAAGAACCGGGCCGGATCCGGCCTCCGAAACGGCGTGCCGCGGAAAAACCGGGCCGGATCCGGCCTCCGAAACGGCGTGCGGCGGAAAAACCGGAGCCGGCCGATCCGGCCTCCGAAACGGCGTGCCGCTGAAAAAACGGGCCGGAAACGGCGTGCCGTGGAAAAACCGGGCCGGATCCGGCCTCCGAAACGGCGTGCCGCGGAAAAACCGGGCCGGATCCGACCTCCGAAACGGCGTGCCGTGGAAAAACCGGGCCGGATCCGGCCTCCGAAACGGCGTGCCGCGGAAAAAAACGGGCCGGATCCGCCCTCCGAAACGGCGTGCCGTGGAAAAACCGGGCCGGATCCGGCCTCCGAAACGGCGTGCCGCGGAAAAACCGGGCCGGATCCGGCCTCCGAAACGGCGTGCCGCGGAAAAACCGGGCCGGATCCGGCCTCCGAAACGGCGTGCCGCGGAAAAACCGGGCCGGATCCGGCCTCCGAAACGGCGTGCCGCGGAAAAACCGGGCCGGATCCGGCCTCCGAAACGGCGTGCCGCGGAAAAACCGGGCCGGATCCGGCCTCCGAAACGGCGTGCCGCGGAAAAACCGGGCCGGATCCGGCCTCCGAAACGGCGTGCCGCGGAAAAAACGGGCCGGAAACGGCGTGCCGCGGAAAAACCGGGCCGGATCCGGCCTCCGAAACGGCGTGCCGCGGAAAAAACGGGCCGGATCCGCCCTCCGAAACGGCGTGCCGCGGAAAAAACGGGCCGGATCCGCCCTCCGAAACGGCGTGCCGCGGAAATACCGGGCCGGATCCGGCCTCCGAAACGGCGTGCCGCGGAAAAACCGGGCCGGATCCGCCCTCCGAAACGGCGTGCCGCGGAAAAACCAGGCCGGATCCGGCCTCCGAAACGGCGTGCCGCGGAAAAACCGGGCCGGATCCGGCCTCCGAAACGGCGTGCCGCGGAAAAAACGGGCCGGATCCGGCCTCCGAAACGGCGTGCCGCGGAAAAACCGGGCCGGATCCGGCCTCCGAAACGGCGTGCCGCGGAAAAAAATGGGCCGGAAACGGCATGCCGCGGAAAAAACCGGGCCGGATCCGGCCTCCGAAACAGCGTGCCGCGGAAAAAACGGGCCGGATCCGGCCTCCGAAACGGCGTGCCGCGGAAAAACCGGGCCGGATCCGGCCTCCGAAACGGCGTGCCGCGGAAAAACCGGGCCGGATCCGGCCTCCGAAACGGCGTGCCGCGGAAAAACCGGGCCGGATCCGGCCTCCGAAACGGCGTGCCGCGGAAAAAACGGGCCGGATCCGGCCTCCGAAACGGCGTGCCGCGGAAAAACCGGGCCGGTTCCGGCCTCCGAAACGGCGTGCCGCGGCAAAACCGGGCCGGATCCGGCCTCCGAAACGGCGTGCCGCAGAAAAACCGGGCCGGATCCGGCCTCCGAAACGGCGTGCCGCGGAAAAACCGGGCCGGATCCGGCCTCCGAAACGGCGTGCCGCGGCAAAACCGGGCCGGATCCGGCCTCCGAAACGGCGTGCCGCGGAAAAACCGGGCCGGATCCGGCCTCCGAAACGGCGTGCCGCGGAAAAACCGGGCCGGATCCGCCCTCCGAAACGGCGTGCCGTGGAAAAACCGGGCCGGATCCGGCCTCCGAAACGGCGTGCCGCGGAAAAACCGGGCCGGATCCGGCCTCCGAAACGGCGTGCCGCGGAAAAACCGGGCCGGATCCGGCCTCCGAAACGGCGTGCCGCGGAAAAAACGGGCCGGAAACGGCGTGCCGCGGCAAAACCGGGCCGGATCCGGCCTCCGAAACGGCGTGCCGCGGAAAAACCGGGCCGGATCCGGCCTCCGAAACGGCGTGCCGCGGAAAAACCGGGCCGGATCCGGCCTCCGAAACGGCGTGCCGTGGAAAAACCGGGCCGGATCCGGCCTCCGAAACGGCGTGCCGCGGAAAAAACCGGGCCGGATCCGGCCTCCGAAACGGCGTGCCGCGGAAAAACCGGGCCGGATCCGGCCTCCGAAACGGCGTGCCGCGGAAAAAAAGGGCCGGATCCGGCCTCCGAAACGGCGTGCGGCGGAAAAAACCGGGCCGGATCCGGCCTCCGAAACGGCGTGCCGCGGAAAAACCGGGCTGGATCCGGCCTCCGAAATGGCGTGCCGCGGAAAAAACCGGGCCGGATCCGGCCTCCGAAACGGCGTGCCGCGGAAAAACCGGGCCGGATCCGGCCTCCGAAACAGCGTGCCGCGGAAAAAACGGGCCGGATCCGGCCTCCGAAACGGCGTGCCGCGGAAAAACCGGGCCGGATCCGGCCTCCGAAACGGCGTGCCGCGGAAAAAACGGGCCGGATCCGGCCTCCGAAACGGCGTGCGGCGGAAAAAACCGGGCCGGATCCGGCCTCCGAAACGGCGTGCCGCTGAAAAAACGGGCCGGAAACGGCGTGCCGCGGAAAAACCGGGCCGGATCCGGCCTCCGAAACGGCGTGCCGCGGAAAAACCGGGCCGGATCCGACCTCCGAAACGGCGTGCCGTGGAAAAACCGGGCCGGATCCGGCCTCCGAAACGGCGTGCCGCGGAAAAACCGGGCCGGATCCGCCCTCCGAAACGGCGTGCCGTGGAAAAACCGGGCCGGATCCGGCCTCCGAAACGGCGTGCGGCGGAAAAACCGGGCCGGATCCGTCCTCCGAAACGGCGTGCCGCGGAAAAACCGGGCCGGATCCGGCCTCCGAAACGGCGTGCCGTGGAAAAACCGGGCCGGATCCGGCCTCCGAAACGGCGTGCCGCGGAAAAACCGGGCCGGATCCGGCCTCCGAAACGGCGTGCCGCGGAAAAACCGGGCCGGATCCGGCCTCCGAAACGGCGTGCCGCGGAAAAAACGGGCCGGAAACGGCGTGCCGCGGAAAAACCGGGCCGGATCCGGCCTCCGAAACGGCGTGCCGCGGAAAAACCGGGCCGGATCCGGCCTCCGAAACGGCGTGCCGCGGAAGAACGGGGCCGGATCCGGCCTCCGAAACGGCGTGCCGCGGAAATACCGGGCCGGATCCGGCCTCCGAAACGGCGTGCCGCGGAAAAACCGGGCCGGATCCGCCCTCCGAAACGGCGTGCCGCGGAAAAACCAGGCCGGATCCGGCCTCCGAAACGGCGTGCCGCGGAAAAACCGGGCCGGATCCGGCCTCCGAAACGGCGTGCCGCGGAAAAACCGGGCCGGATCCGGCCTCCGAAACGGCGTGCCGCGGAAAAACCGGGCCGGATCCGGCCTCCGAAACGGCGTGCCGCGGAAAAAAACGGGCCGGAAACGGCATGCCGCGGAAAAACCGGGCCGGATCCGGCCTCCGAAACGGTGTGCCGCGGAAAAAAACGGGCCGGATCCGGCCTCCGAAACGGCGTGCCGCGGAAAAACCGGGCCGGATCCGGCCTCCGAAACGGCGTGCCGCGGAAAAACCGGGCCGGATCCGGCCTCCGAAACGGCGTGCCGCGGAAAAACCGGGCCGGATCCGGCCTCCGAAACGGCGTGCCGCGGAAAAAACGGGCCGGATCCGGCCTCCGAAACGGCGTGCCGCGGAAAAACCGGGCCGGTTCCGGCCTCCGAAACGGCGTGCCGCGGCAAAACCGGGCCGGATCCGGCCTCCGAAACGGCGTGCCGCAGAAAAACCGGGCCGGATCCGGCCTCCGAAACGGCGTGCCGCGGAAAAACCGGGCCGGATCCGGCCTCCGAAACGGCGTGCCGCGGCAAAACCGGGCCGGATCCGGCCTCCGAAACGGCGTGCCGCGGAAAAACCGGGCCGGATCCGGCCTCCGAAACGGCGTGCCGCGGAAAAACCGGGCCGGATCCGGCCTCCGAAACGGCGTGCCGCGGAAAAACCGGGCCGGATCCGGCCTCCGAAACGGCGTGCCGCGGAAAAAACGGGCCGGAAACGGCGTGCCGCGGAAAAACCGGGCCGGATCCGGCCTCCGAAACGGCGTGCCGCGGAAAAACCGGGCCGGATCCGCCCTCCGAAACGGCGTGCCGCGGAAAAACCAGGCCGGATCCGGCCTCCGAAACGGCGTGCCGCGGAAAAACCGGGCCGGATCCGGGATCCGGCCTCCGAAACGGCGTGCCGCGGAAAAACCGGGCCGGATCCGGCCTCCGAAACGGCGTGCCGCGGAAAAACCGGGCCGATCCGGCTCCGAAACGGCGTGCCGCGGAAAAACGGGCCGAACGGCATGCCGGAAAAACCGGGCCGGATCCGGCCTCCGAAACGGTGTGCCGCGGAAAAAAACGGGCCGGATCCGGCCTCCGAAACGGCGTGCCGCGGAAAAACCGGGCCGGATCCGGCCTCCGAAACGGCGTGCCGCGGAAAAACCGGGCCGGATCCGGCCTCCGAAACGGCGTGCCGCGGAAAAACCGGGCCGGATCCGGCCTCCGAAACGGCCGTGCCGCGGAAAAAAACGGGCCGGATCCGGCCTCCGAAACGGCGTGCCGCGGAAAAACCGGGCCGGTTCCGGCCTCCGAAACGGCGTGCCGCGGCAAAACCGGGCCGGATCCGGCCTCCGAAACGGCGTGCCGCAGAAAAACCGGGCCGGATCCGGCCTCCGAAACGGCGTGCCGCGGAAAAACCGGGCCGGATCCGGCCTCCGAAACGGCGTGCCGCGGCAAAACCGGGCCGGATCCGGCCTCCGAAACGGCGTGCCGCGGAAAAACCGGGCCGGATCCGGCCTCCGAAACGGCGTGCCGCGGAAAAACCGGGCCGGATCCGCCCTCCGAAACGGCGTGCCGTGGAAAAACCGGGCCGGATCCGGCCTCCGAAACGGCGTGCCGCGGAAAAAACCGGGCCGGATCCGGCCTCCAAAACGGCGTTGCCGCGGAAAAAACGGGCCGGATCCGGCCTCCGAAACGGCGTGCCGTGGAAAAACCGGGCCGGATCCGGCCTCCGAAACGGCGTGCCGCGGAAAAACCGGGCCGGATCCGGCCTCCGAAACGGCGTGCCGCGGAAGAACGGGGCCGGATCCGGCCTCCGAAACGGCGTGCCGCGGAAAAACCGGGCCGGATCCGGCCTCCGAAACGGCGTGCCGCGGAAAAAACGGGCCGGAAACGGCGTGCCGCGGAAAAACCGGGCCGGATCCGGCCTCCGAAACGGCGTGCCGCGGAAAAACCGGGCCGGATCCGGCCTCCGAAACGGCGTGCCGCGGAAAAACCGGGCCGGATCCGGCCTCCGAAACGGCGTGCCGCGGAAAAACCGGGCCGGATCCGGCCTCCGAAACGGCGTGCCGCGGAAAAAACGGGCCGGATCCGGCCTCCGAAACGGCGTGCCGCGGGAAAAACCGGGCCGGATCCGGCCTCCGAAACGGCGTGCCGCGGAAAAAAAGGGCCGGATCCGGCCTCCGAAACGGCGTGCGGCGGAAAAACCGGGCCGGATCCGGCCTCCGAAACGGCGTGCCGCGGAAAAACCGGGCCGGATCCGGCCTCCGAAACGGCGTGCCGCGGAAAAAAAGGGCCGGATCCGGCCTCCGAAACGGCGTGCCGCGGAAAAACCGGGCCGGATCCGGCCTCCGAAACGGCGTGCCGCGGAAAAACCGGGCCGGATCCGGCCTCCGAAACGGCGTGCCGCGGAAAAACCGGGCCGGATCCGGCCTCCGAAACGGCGTGCCGCGGAAAAAAACGGGCCGGATCCGGCCTCCGAAACGGCGTGCCGCGGAAAAACCGGGCCGGTTCCGGCCTCCGAAACGGCGTGCCGCGGCAAAACCGGGCCGGATCCGGCCTCCGAAACGGCGTGCCGCAGAAAAACCGGGCCGGATCCGGCCTCCGAAACGGCGTGCCGCGGAAAAACCGGGCCGGATCCGGCCTCCGAAACGGCGTGCCGCGGAAAAACCGGGCCGGATCCGCCCTCCGAAACGGCGTGCCGTGGAAAAACCGGGCCGGATCCGGCCTCCGAAACGGCGTGCCGCGGAAAAACCGGGCCGGATCCGGCCTCCGAAACGGCGTGCCGCGGAAAAACCGGGCCGGATCCGGCCTCCGAAACGGCGTGCCGCGGAAAAAACGGGCCGGAAACGGCGTGCCGCGGAAAAACCGGGCCGGATCCGGCCTCCGAAACGGCGTGCCGCGGAAAAACCGGGCCGGATCCGGCCTCCGAAACGGCGTGCTGCGGAAAAACCGGGCCGGATCCGGCCTCCGAAACGGCGTGCCGTGGAAAAACCGGGCCGGATCCGGCCTCCGAAACGGCGTGCCGCGGAAAAACCGGGCCGGATCCGGCCTCCGAAACGGCGTGCCGCGGCAAAACCGGGCCGGATCCGGCCTCCGAAACGGCGTGCCGCGGAAAAAAAGGGCCGGATCCGGCCTCCGAAACGGCGTGCGGCGGAAAAACCGGGCCGGATCCGGCCTCCGAAACGGCGTGCCGCGGAAAAACCGGGCTGGATCCGGCCTCCGAAATGGCGTGCCGCGGAAAAACCGGGCCGGATCCGGCCTCCGAAACGGCGTGCCGCGGAAAAACCGGGCCGGATCCGGCCTCCGAAACAGCGTGCCGCGGAAAAAACGGGCCGGATCCGGCCTCCGAAACGGCGTGCCGCGGAAAAACCGGGCCGGATCCGGCCTCCGAAACGGCGTGCCGCGGAAAAAACGGGCCGGATCCGGCCTCCGAAACGGCGTGCGGCGGAAAAACCGGGCCGGATCCGGCCTCCGAAACGGCGTGCCGCTGAAAAAACGGGCCGGAAACGGCGTGCCGCGGAAAAACCGGGCCGGATCCGGCCTCCGAAACGGCGTGCCGCGGAAAAACCGGGCCGGATCCGACCTCCGAAACGGCGTGCCGTGGAAAAACCGGGCCGGATCCGGCCTCCGAAACGGCGTGCCGCGGAAAAACCGGGCCGGATCCGCCCTCCGAAACGGCGTGCCGTGGAAAAACCGGGCCGGATCCGGCCTCCGAAACGGCGTGCGGCGGAAAAACCGGGCCGGATCCGTCCTCCGAAACGGCGTGCCGCGGAAAAACCGGGCCGGATCCGGCCTCCGAAACGGCGTGCCGTGGAAAAACCGGGCCGGATCCGGCCTCCGAAACGGCGTGCCGCGGAAAAACCGGGCCGGATCCGGCCTCCGAAACGGCGTGCCGCGGAAAAACCGGGCCGGATCCGGCCTCCGAAACGGCGTGCCGCGGAAAAAAACGGGCCGGAAACGGCGTGCCGCGGAAAAACCGGGCCGGATCCGGCCTCCGAAACGGCGTGCCGCGGAAAAACCGGGCCGGATCCGGCCTCCGAAACGGCGTGCCGCGGAAGAACGGGGCCGGATCCGGCCTCCGAAACGGCGTGCCGCGGAAATACCGGGCCGGATCCGGCCTCCGAAACGGCGTGCCGCGGAAAAACCGGGCCGGATCCGGCCTCCGAAACGGCGTGCCGCGGAAAAACCGGGCCGGATCCGGCCTCCGAAACGGCGTGCCGCGGAAAAACCGGGCCGGATCCGGCCTCCGAAACGGCGTGCCGCGGAAAAACCGGGCCGGATCCGGCCTCCGAAACGGCGTGCCGCGGAAAAACCGGGCCGGATCCGGCCTCCGAAACGGCGTGCCGCGGAAAAAAACGGGCCGGAAACGGCATGCCGCGGAAAAACCGGGCCGGATCCGGCCTCCGAAACGGTGTGCCGCGGAAAAAACGGGCCGGATCCGGCCTCCGAAACGGCGTGCCGCGGAAAAACCGGGCCGGATCCGGCCTCCGAAACGGCGTGCCGCGGAAAAACCGGGCCGGATCCGGCCTCCGAAACGGCGTGCCGCGGAAAAACCGGGCCGGATCCGGCCTCCGAAACGGCGTGCCGCGGAAAAAACGGGCCGGATCCGGCCTCCGAAACGGCGTGCCGCGGAAAAACCGGGCCGGTTCCGGCCTCCGAAACGGCGTGCCGCGGCAAAACCGGGCCGGATCCGGCCTCCGAAACGGCGTGCCGCAGAAAAACCGGGCCGGATCCGGCCTCCGAAACGGCGTGCCGCGGAAAAACCGGGCCGGATCCGGCCTCCGAAACGGCGTGCCGCGGCAAAACCGGGCCGGATCCGGCCTCCGAAACGGCGTGCCGCGGAAAAACCGGGCCGGATCCGGCCTCCGAAACGGCGTGCCGCGGAAAAACCGGGCCGGATCCGGCCTCCAAAACGGCGTGCCGCGGAAAAAACGGGCCGGATCCGGCCTCCGAAACGGCGTGCCGTGGAAAAACCGGGCCGGATCCGGCCTCCGAAACGGCGTGCCGCGGAAAAACCGGGCCGGATCCGGCCTCCGAAACGGCGTGCCGCGGAAGAACGGGGCCGGATCCGGCCTCCGAAACGGCGTGCCGCGGAAAAACCGGGCCGGATCCGGCCTCCGAAACGGCGTGCCGCGGAAAAAACGGGCCGGAAACGGCGTGCCGCGGAAAAACCGGGCCGGATCCGGCCTCCGAAACGGCGTGCCGCGGAAAAACCGGGCCGGATCCGGCCTCCGAAACGGCGTGCTGCGGAAAAACCGGGCCGGATCCGGCCTCCGAAACGGCGTGCCGCGGAAAAACCGGGCCGGATCCGGCCTCCGAAACGGCGTGCCGCGGAAAAAACGGGCCGGATCCGGCCTCCGAAACGGCGTGCCGCGGAAAAACCGGGCCGGATCCGGCCTCCGAAACGGCGTGCCGCGGAAAAAAAGGGCCGGATCCGGCCTCCGAAACGGCGTGCGGCGGAAAAACCGGGCCGGATCCGGCCTCCGAAACGGCGTGCCGCGGAAAAACCGGGCCGGATCCGGCCTCCGAAATGGCGTGCCGCGGAAAAACCGGGCCGGATCCGGCCTCCGAAACGGCGTGCCGCGGAAAAACCGGGCCGGATCCGGCCTCCGAAATGGCGTGCCGCGGAAAAACCGGGCCGGATCCGGCCTCCGAAACGGCGTGCCGCGGAAAAACCGGGCCGGATCCGGCCTCCGAAACAGCGTGCCGCGGAAAAAACGGGCCGGATCCGGCCTCCGAAACGGCGTGCCGCGGAAAAACCGGGCCGGATCCGGCCTCCGAAACGGCGTGCCGCGGAAAAACCGGGCCGGATCCGGCCTCCGAAACGGCGTGCCGCGGAAAAACCGGGCCGGATCCGGCCTCCGAAACGGCGTGCCGCGGAAAAAACGGGCCGGATCCGGCCTCCGAAACGGCGTGCCGCGGAAAAACCGGGCCGGTTCCGGCCTCCGAAACGGCGTGCCGCGGCAAAACCGGGCCGGATCCGGCCTCCGAAACGGCGTGCCGCGGAAAAACCGGGCCGGATCCGGCCTCCGAAACGGCGTGCCGCGGAAAAACCGGGCCGGATCCGGCCTCCGAAACGGCGTGCCGCGGCAAAACCGGGCCGGATCCGGCCTCCGAAACGGCGTGCCGCGGAAAAACCGGGCCGGATCCGGCCTCCGAAACGGCGTGCGGCGGAAAAACCGGGCCGGATCCGCCCTCCGAAACGGCGTGCCGTGGAAAAACCGGGCCGGATCCGGCCTCCGAAACGGCGTGCCGCGGAAAAACCGGGCCGGATCCGGCCTCCAAAACGGCGTGCCGCGGAAAAAAACGGGCCGGATCCGGCCTCCGAAACGGCGTGCCGTGGAAAAACCGGGCCGGATCCGGCCTCCGAAACGGCGTGCCGCGGAAAAACCGGGCCGGATCCGGCCTCCGAAACGGCGTGCCGCGGAAGAACCGGGCCGGATCCGGCCTCCGAAACGGCGTGCCGCGGAAAAACCGGGCCGGATCCGGCCTCCGAAACGGCGTGCCGCGGAAAAAAACGGGCCGGAAACGGCGTGCCGCGGAAAAACCGGGCCGGATCCGGCCTCCGAAACGGCGTGCCGCGGAAAAACCGGGCCGGATCCGGCCTCCGAAACGGCGTGCCGCGGAAAAACCGGGCCGGATCCGGCCTCCGAAACGGCGTGCCGCGGAAAAACCGGGCCGGATCCGGCCTCCGAAACGGCGTGCCGCGGAAAAACCGGGCCGGATCCGGCCTCCGAAACGGCGTGCGGCGGAAAAACCGGGCCGGATCCGGCCTCCGAAACGGCGTGCCGCGGAAAAACCGGGCCGGATCCGGCCTCCGAAACGGCGTGCCGCGGAAAAACCGGGCCGGATCCGGCCTCCGAAACGGCGTGCCGCGGAAAAACCGGGCTGGATCCGGCCTCCGAAATGGCGTGCCGCGGAAAAACCGGGCCGGATCCGGCCTCCGAAACGGCGTGCCGCGGAAAAACCGGGCCGGATCCGGCCTCCGAAACGGCGTGCCGCGGAAAAAAAGGGCCGGATCCGGCCTCCGAAACGGCGTGCCGCGGAAAAACCGGGCCGGATCCGGCCTCCGAAACGGCGTGCCGCGGAAAAACCGGGCCGGATCCGGCCTCCGAAACGGCGTGCCGCGGAAAAACCGGGCCGGATCCGGCCTCCGAAACGGCGTGCCGCGGAAAAAACGGGCCGGATCCGGCCTCCGAAACGGCGTGCCGCGGAAAAACCGGGCCGGATCCTGCCTCCGAAACGGCGTGCCGCGGAAAAACCGGGCCGGATCCGGCCTCCGAAACGGCGTGCCGCGGAAAAACCGGGCCGGATCCGGCCTCCGAAACGGCGTGCCGCGGAAAAACCGGGCCGGATCCGGCCTCCGAAATGGCGTGCCGCGGTAAAACCGGGCCGGATCCGGCCTCCGAAACGGCGTGCCGCGGAAAAACCGGGCCGGATCCGGCCTCCGAAACGGCGTGCCGCGGAAAAACCGGGCCGGATCCGGCCTCCGAAACGGCGTGCCGCGGAAAAACCGGGCCGGATCCGGCCTCCGAAACGGCGTGCCGCGGAAAAACCGGGCCGGATCCGCCCTCCGAAACGGCGTGCGGCGGAAAAACCGGGCCGGATCCGGCCTCCGAAACGGCGTGCGGCGGAAAAACCGGGTCGGATCCGGCCTCCGAAACGGCGTGCCGTGGAAAAACCGGGCCATATCCGGCCTCCGAAACGGCGTGCCGCGGAAAAACCGGGCCGGATCCGGCCTCCGAAACGGCGTGCCGCGGAAAAACCGGGCCGGATCCGGCCTCCGAAACGACGTGCCGCGGAAAAAACGGGCCGGAAACGGCGTGCCGCGGAAAAACCGGGCCGGATCCGGCCTCCGAAACGGCGTGCTGCGGAAAAACCGGGCCGGATCCGGCCTCCGAAACGGCGTGCGGCGGAAAAACCGGGTCGGATCCGGCCTCCGAAACGGCGTGCCGCGGAAAAACCGG
Organism: Phalacrocorax aristotelis; assembly: GCF_949628215.1. Taxonomy (NCBI): domain Eukaryota; kingdom Metazoa; phylum Chordata; class Aves; order Suliformes; family Phalacrocoracidae; genus Phalacrocorax; species Phalacrocorax aristotelis. The sequence goes on along the minus strand of NW_027441264.1, from coordinate 113,173 downwards.
GCCGGATCCGGCCTCCGAAACGGCGTGCCGTGGAAAAAACGGGCCGGAAACGGCGTGCCGCGGAAGAACCGGGCCGGATCCGGCCTCCGAAACGGCGTGCCGCGGAAAAAACGGGCCGGATCCGGCCTCCGAAACGGCGTGCCGCGGAAAAACCGGGCCGGATCCGGCCTCCGAAACGGCGTGCCGCGGAAAAAACGGGCCGGAAACGGCGTGCCGCGGAAAAACCGGGCCGGATCCGGCCTCCGAAACGGCGTGCGGCGGAAAAACCGGGCCGGATCCGGCCTCCGAAACGACGTGCCGCGGAAAAAAACGGGCCGGAAACGGCGTGCCGCGGAAAAACCGGGCCGGATCCGGCCTCCGAAACGGCGTGCTGCGGAAAAACCGGGCCGGATCCGGCCTCCGAAACGGCGTGCGGCGGAAAAACCGGGTCGGATCCGGCCTCCGAAACGGCGTGCCGCGGAAAAACCGGGCCGGATCCGGCCTCCGAAACGGCGTGCCGTGGAAAAAACGGGCCGGAAACGGCGTGCCGCGGAAGAACCGGGCCGGATCCGGCCTCCGAAACGGCGTGCCGCGGAAAAAACGGGCCGGATCCGCCCTCCGAAACGGCGTGCCGCGGAAAAACCGGGCCGGATCCGGCCTCCGAAACGGCGTGCCACGGAAAAAACGGGCCGGAAACGGCGTGCCGCGGAAAAACCGGGCCGGATCCGGCCTCCGAAACGGCGTGCGGCGGAAAAACCGGGTCGGATCCGGCCTCCGAAACGGCGTGCCGCGGAAAAACCGGGCCGGATCCGGCCTCCGAAACGGCGTGCCGCGGAAAAACCGGGCCGGATCCGGCCTCCGAAACGGCGTGCGGCGGAAAAACCGGGCCGGATCCGGCCTCCGAAACGGCGTGCCGCGGAAAAACCGGGCCGGATCCGGCCTCCGAAACGGCGTGCCGCGGAAAAAACCGGGCCGGATCCGGCCTCCGAAACGGCGTGCCGCGGAAAAACCGGGCCGGATCCGGCCTCCGAAACGTCGTGCCGCGGAAAAAAACGGGCCGGAAACGGCGTGCCGCGGAAAAACCGGGCCGGATCCGGCCTCCGAAACGGCGTGCCGCGGCAAAACCGGGCCGGATCCGGCCTCCGAAACGGCGTGCCGCGGAAAAACCGGGCCGGATCCGTCCTCCGAAACGGCGTGCCGCGGAAAAACCGGGCCGGATCCGGCCTCCGAAACGGCGTGCCGCGGAAAAACCGGGCCGGATCCGGCCTCCGAAACGGCGTGCCGCGGAAAAACCGGGCCGGATCTGGCCTCCGAAACGGCGTGCCGTGGAAAAACCGGGCCGGATCCGGCCTCCGAAATGGCGTGCCGCGGAAAAACCGGGCCGGATCCGGCCTCCGAAACGGCGTGCCGCAGAAAAACCGGGCCGGATCCGGCCTCCGAAACGGCGTGCCGCGGAAAAACCGGGCCGGATCCGGCCTCCGAAACGGCGTGCCGCGGAAAAACCGGGCCGGATCCGGCCTCCGAAACGGCGTGCCGCGGAAATACCGGGCCGGATCCGGCCTCCGAAACGGCGTGCCGCGGAAAAACCGGGCCGGATCCGGCCTCCGAAACGGCGTGCCGCGGAAAAACCGGGCCGGATCCGGCCTCCGAAACGGCGTGCCGCGGAAAAACCGGGCCGGATCCGGCCTCCGAAACGGCGTGCCGCGGAAAAAAAGGGCCGGATCCGGCCTCCGAAACGGCGTGCCGCGGAAAAACCGGGCCGGATCCGGCCTCCGAAACGGCGTGCCGTGGAAAAACCGGGCCGGATCCGGCCTCCGAAACGGCGTGTGGCGGCAAAACCGGGCCGGATCCGGCCTCCGAAACGGCGTGCCGCGGAAAAACCGGGCCGGATCCGGCCTCCGAAACGGCGTGCCGCGGAAAAAACGGGCCGGAAACGGCGTGCCGCGGAAAAACCGGGCCGGATCCGGCCTCCGAAACGGCGTGCCGCGGAAAAACCGGGTCGGATCCGGCCTCCGAAACGGCGTGCCGCGGAAAAAACGGGCCGGATCCGGCCTCCGAAACGGCATGCCGCGGAAAAACCGGGCCGGATCCGGCCTCCGAAACGGCGTGCCGCGGAAAAACCGGGCCGGATCCGGCCTCCGAAACGGCGTGCCGCGGAAAAACCGGGCCGGATCCGGCCTCCGAAACGGCGTGCCGCGGAAAAACCGGGCCGGATCCGGCCTCCGAAACGGCGTGCCGCGGAAAAACCGGGCCGGATCCGGCCTCCGAAACGGTGTGCCGCGGAAAAAACGGGCCGGATCCGGCCTCCGAAACGGCGTGCCGCGGAAAAACCGGGCCGGATCCGGCCTCCGAAACGGCGTGCCGCGGAAAAACCGGGCCGGATCCGGCCTCCGAAACGGCGTGCTGCGGAAAAACCGGGCCGGATCCGGCCTCCGAAACGGCGTGCCGCGGAAAAACCGGGCCGGATCCGGCCTCCGAAACGGCGTGCCGCGGAAAAACCGGGCCGGATCCGGCCTCCGAAACGGCGTGCTGCGGAAAAACCGGGCCGGATCCGGCCTCCGAAACGGCGTGCCGCGGAAAAACCGGGCCGGATCCGTCCTCCGAAACGGCGTGCCGCGGAAAAAACGGCCCGGATCCGCCCTCCGAAACGGCGTGCCGCGGAAAAACCGGGCCGGATCCGGCCTCCGAAACGGCGTGCCGCGGAAAAACCGGGCCGGATCCGGCCTCCGAAACGGCGTGCCGTGGAAAAACCGGGCCGGATCCGGCCTCCGAAACGGCGTGCCGCGGAAAAACCGGGCCGGATCCGGCCTCCGAAACGGCGTGCCGCGGAAGAACGGGGCCGGATCCGGCCTCCGAAACGGCGTGCCGCGGAAAAACCGGGCCGGATCCGGCCTCCGAAACGGCGTGCCGCGGAAAAAACGGGCCGGAAACGGCGTGCCGCGGAAAAACCGGGCCGGATCCGGCCTCCGAAACGGCGTGCCGCGGAAAAACCGGGCCGGATCCGGCCTCCGAAACGGCGTGCTGCGGAAAAACCGGGCCGGATCCGGCCTCCGAAACGGCGTGCCGCGGAAAAACCGGGCCGGATCCGGCCTCCGAAACGGCGTGCCGCGGAAAAAACGGGCCGGATCCGGCCTCCGAAACGGCGTGCCGCGGAAAAACCGGGCCGGATCCGGCCTCCGAAACGGCGTGCCGCGGAAAAAAAGGGCCGGATCCGGCCTCCGAAACGGCGTGCGGCGGAAAAACCGGGCCGGATCCGGCCTCCGAAACGGCGTGCCGCGGAAAAACCGGGCCGGATCCGGCCTCCGAAATGGCGTGCCGCGGAAAAACCGGGCCGGATCCGGCCTCCGAAACGGCGTGCCGCGGAAAAACCGGGCCGGATCCGGCCTCCGAAATGGCGTGCCGCGGAAAAACCGGGCCGGATCCGGCCTCCGAAACGGCGTGCCGCGGAAAAACCGGGCCGGATCCGGCCTCCGAAACAGCGTGCCGCGGAAAAAACGGGCCGGATCCGGCCCTCCGAAACGGCGTGCCGCGGAAAAACCGGGCCGGATCCGGCCTCCGAAACGGCGTGCCGCGGAAAAACCGGGCGGATCCGGCCTCCGAAACGGCGTGCCGCGGAAAAACCGGGCCGGATCCGGCCTCCGAAACGGCGTGCCGCGGAAAAAACGGGCCGGATCCGGCCTCCGAAACGGCGTGCCGCGGAAAAACCGGGCCGGTTCCGGCCTCCGAAACGGCGTGCCGCGGCAAAACCGGGCCGGATCCGGCCTCCGAAACGGCGTGCTGCGGAAAAACCGGGCCGGATCCGGCCTCCGAAACGGCGTGCCGCGGAAAAACCGGGCCGGATCCGGCCTCCGAAACGGCGTGCCGCGGAAAAAACCGGGCCGGATCCGGCCTCCGAAACGGCGTGCCGCGGAAAAACCGGGCCGGATCCGGCCTCCGAAACGGCGTGCCGCGGAAAAAAAGGGCCGGATCCGGCCTCCGAAACGGCGTGCGGCGGAAAAACCGGGCCGGATCCGGCCTCCGAAACGGCGTGCCGCGGAAAAACCGGGCCGGATCCGGCCTCCGAAATGGCGTGCCGCGGAAAAACCGGGCCGGATCCGGCCTCCGAAACGGCGTGCCGCGGAAAAACCGGGCCGGATCCGGCCTCCGAAATGGCGTGCCGCGGAAAAACCGGGCCGGATCCGGCCTCCGAAACGGCGTGCCGCGGAAAAACCGGGCCGGATCCGGCCTCCGAAACAGCGTGCCGCGGAAAAAACGGGCCGGATCCGGCCTCCGAAACGGCGTGCCGCGGAAAAACCGGGCCGGATCCGGCCTCCGAAACGGCGTGCCGCGGAAAAAACCGGGCCGGATCCGGCCTCCGAAACGGCGTGCCGCGGAAAAAACGGGCCGGATCCGGCCTCCGAAACGGCGTGCCGCGGAAAAACCGGGCCGGTTCCGGCCTCCGAAACGGCGTGCCGCGGCAAAACCGGGCCGGATCCGGCCTCCGAAACGGCGTGCCGCGGAAAAACCGGGCCGGATCCGGCCTCCGAAACGGCGTGCCGCGGAAAAACCGGCCGGATCCGGCCTCCGAAACGGCGTGCCGCGGCAAAACCGGGCCGGATCCGGCCTCCGAAACGGCGTGCCGCGGAAAAACCGGGCCGGATCCGGCCTCCGAAACGGCGTGCGGCGGAAAAACCGGGCCGGATCCGCCCTCCGAAACGGCGTGCCGTGGAAAAACCGGGCCGGATCCGGCCTCCGAAACGGCGTGCCGCGGAAAAACCGGGCCGGATCCGGCCTCCAAAACGGCGTGCCGCGGAAAAAACGGGCCGGATCCGGCCTCCGAAACGGCGTGCCGTGGAAAAACCGGGCCGGATCCGGCCTCCGAAACGGCGTGCCGCGGAAAAACCGGGCCGGATCCGGCCTCCGAAACGGCGTGCCGCGGAAGAACCGGGCCGGATCCGGCCTCCGAAACGGCGTGCCGCGGAAAAACCGGGCCGGATCCGGCCTCCGAAACGGCGTGCCGCGGAAAAAACGGGCCGGAAACGGCGTGCCGCGGAAAAACCGGGCCGGATCCGGCCTCCGAAACGGCGTGCCGCGGAAAAACCGGGCCGGATCCGGCCTCCGAAACGGCGTGCCGCGGAAAAACCGGGCCGGATCCGGCCTCCGAAACGGCGTGCCGCGGAAAAACCGGGCCGGATCCGGCCTCCGAAACGGCGTGCCGCGGAAAAACCGGGCCGGATCCGGCCTCCGAAACGGCGTGCGGCGGAAAAACCGGGCCGGATCCGGCCTCCGAAACGGCGTGCCGCGGAAAAACCGGGCCGGATCCGGCCTCCGAAACGGCGTGCCGCGGAAAAACCGGGCCGGATCCGGCCTCCGAAACGGCGTGCCGCGGAAAAACCGGGCTGGATCCGGCCTCCGAAATGGCGTGCCGCGGAAAAACCGGGCCGGATCCGGCCTCCGAAACGGCGTGCCGCGGAAAAACCGGGCCGGATCCGGCCTCCGAAACGGCGTGCCGCGGAAAAAAAGGGCCGGATCCGGCCTCCGAAACGGCGTGCCGCGGAAAAACCGGGCCGGATCCGGCCTCCGAAACGGCGTGCCGCGGAAAAACCGGGCCGGATCCGGCCTCCGAAACGGCGTGCCGCGGAAAAACCGGGCCGGATCCGGCCTCCGAAACGGCGTGCCGCGGAAAAAACGGGCCGGATCCGGCCTCCGAAACGGCGTGCCGCGGAAAAACCGGGCCGGATCCGGCCTCCGAAACGGCGTGCCGCGGAAAAACCGGGCCGGATCCGGCCTCCGAAACGGCGTGCCGCGGAAAAACCGGGCCGGATCCGGCCTCCGAAACGGCGTGCCGCGGAAATACCGGGCCGGATCCGGCCTCCGAAATGGCGTGCCGCGGTAAAACCGGGCCGGATCCGGCCTCCGAAACGGCGTGCCGCGGAAAAACCGGGCCGGATCCGGCCTCCGAAACGGCGTGCCGCGGAAAAAACCGGGCCGGATCCGGCCTCCGAAACGGCGTGCCGCGGAAAAACCGGGCCGGATCCGGCCTCCGAAACGGCGTGCCGCGGAAAAACCGGGCCGGATCCGCCCTCCGAAACGGCGTGCGGCGGAAAAACCGGGCCGGATCCGGCCTCCGAAACGGCGTGCGGCGGAAAAACCGGGTCGGATCCGGCCTCCGAAACGGCGTGCCGTGGAAAAACCGGGCCATATCCGGCCTCCGAAACGGCGTGCCGCGGAAAAACCGGGCCGGATCCGGCCTCCGAAACGGCGTGCCGCGGAAAAACCGGGCCGGATCCGGCCTCCGAAACGACGTGCCGCGGAAAAAACGGGCCGGAAACGGCGTGCCGCGGAAAAACCGGGCCGGATCCGGCCTCCGAAACGGCGTGCTGCGGAAAAACCGGGCCGGATCCGGCCTCCGAAACGGCGTGCGGCGGAAAAAACCGGGTCGGATCCGGCCTCCGAAACGGCGTGCCGCGGAAAAACCGGGCCGGATCCGGCCTCCGAAACGGCGTGCCGTGGAAAAAACGGGCCGGAAACGGCGTGCCGCGGAAGAACCGGGCCGGATCCGGCCTCCGAAACGGCGTGCCGCGGAAAAAACGGGCCGGATCCGCCCTCCGAAACGGCGTGCCGCGGAAAAACCGGGCCGGATCCGGCCTCCGAAACGGCGTGCCACGGAAAAAAACGGGCCGGAAACGGCGTGCCGCGGAAAAACCGGGCCGGATCCGGCCTCCGAAACGGCGTGCGGCGGAAAAACCGGGCCGGATCCGGCCTCCGAAACGACGTGCCGCGGAAAAAAACGGGCCGGAAACGGCGTGCCGCGGAAAAACCGGGCCGGATCCGGCCTCCGAAACGGCGTGCTGCGGAAAAACCGGGCCGGATCCGGCCTCCGAAACGGCGTGCGGCGGAAAAACCGGGTCGGATCCGGCCTCCGAAACGGCGTGCCGCGGAAAAACCGGGCCGGAAACGGCGTGCCGCGGAAGAACCGGGCCGGATCCGGCCTCCGAAACGGCGTGCCGCGGAAAAAACGGGCCGGATCCGCCCTCCGAAACGGCGTGCCGCGGAAAAACCGGGCCGGATCCGGCCTCCGAAACGGCGTGCCACGGAAAAAAACGGGCCGGAAACGGCGTGCCGCGGAAAAACCGGGCCGGATCCGGCCTCCGAAACGGCGTGCGGCGGAAAAACCGGGTCGGATCCGGCCTCCGAAACGGCGTGCCGCGGAAAAAACCGGGCCGGATCCGGCCTCCGAAACGGCGTGCCGCGGAAAAACCGGGCCGGATCCGGCCTCCGAAACGGCGTGCCGCGGAAAAACCGGGCCGGATCCGGCCTCCGAAACGGCGTGCCGCGGAAAAACCGGGCCGGATCCGGCCTCCGAAACGGCGTGCGGCGGGAAAAACCGGGCCGGATCCGGCCTCCGAAACGGCGTGCCGCGGAAAAACCGGACCGGATCCGGCCTCCGAAACGGCGTGCCGCGGAAAAACCGGGCCGGATCCGGCCTCCGAAACGGCGTGCCGCGGAAAAACCGGGCCGGATCCGGCCTCCGAAACGTCGTGCCGCGGAAAAAAACGGGCCGGAAACGGCGTGCCGCGGAAAAACCGGGCCGGATCCGGCCTCCGAAACGGCGTGCCGCGGCAAAACCGGGCCGGATCCGGCCTCCGAAACGGCGTGCCGCGGAAAAACCGGGCCGGATCCGTCCTCCGAAACGGCGTGCCGCGGAAAAACCGGGCCGGATCCGGCCTCCGAAACGGCGTGCCGCGGAAAAACCGGGCCGGATCCGGCCTCCGAAACGGCGTGCCGCGGAAAAACCGGGCCGGATCTGGCCTCCGAAACGGCGTGCCGTGGAAAAACCGGGCCGGATCCGGCCTCCGAAATGGCGTGCCGCGGAAAAACCGGGCCGGATCCGGCCTCCGAAACGGCGTGCCGCGGAAAAAAAGGGCCGGATCCGGCCTCCGAAACGGCGTGCCGCGGAAAAACCGGGCCGGATCCGGCCTCCGAAACGGCGTGCCGCGGAAAAACCGGGCCGGATCCGGCCTCCGAAACGGCGTGCCGCGGAAATACCGGGCCGGATCCGGCCTCCGAAACGGCGTGCCGCGGAAAAACCGGGCCGGATCCGGCCTCCGAAACGGCGTGCCGCGGAAAAACCGGGCCGGATCCGGCCTCCGAAACGGCGTGCCGCGGAAAAACCGGGCCGGATCCGGCCTCCGAAACGGCGTGCCGCGGAAAAAAAGGGCCGGATCCGGCCTCCGAAACGGCGTGCCGCGGAAAAAACCGGGCCGGATCCGGCCTCCGAAACGGCGTGCCGTGGAAAAACCGGGCCGGATCCGGCCTCCGAAACGGCGTGCCGCGGAAAAACCGGGCCGGATCCGGCCTCCGAAACGGCGTGCCGCGGAAAAACCGGGCCGGATCCGGCCTCCGAAACGGCGTGCCGCGGAAAAAACGGGCCGGAAACGGCGTGCCGCGGAAAAACCGGGCCGGATCCGGCCTCCGAAACGGCGTGCTGCGGAAAAACCGGGTCGGATCCGGCCTCCGAAACGGCGTGCCGCGGAAAAACCGGCCCGGATCCGGCCTCCGAAACGGCGTGCCGCGGCAAAACCGGGCCGGATCCGGCCTCCGAAACGGCGTGCCGCGGCAAAACCGGGCCGGATCCGGCCTCCGAAACGGCGTGCCGTGGAAAAACCGGGCCGGATCCGGCCTCCGAAACGGCGACGCGGAAAAACCGGGCCGGATCCGGCCTCCGAAACGGCGTGCCGTGGAAAAACCGGGCCGGATCCGGCCTCCGAAACGGCGTGCCGCGGAAAAACCGGGCCGGATCCGGCCTCCGAAACGGCGTGCGGCGGAAAAAACCGGACCGGATCCGGCCTCCGAAACGGCGTGCCGCGGAAAAACCGGGCCGGATCCGGCCTCCGAAACGGCGTGCCGCGGAAAAACCGGGCCGGATCCGGCCTCCGAAACGGCGTGCCGCGGAAAAAAAGGGCCGGATCCGGCCTCCGAAACGGCGTGCCGCGGAAAAACCGGGCCGGATCCGGCCTCCGAAACGGCGTGCCGTGGAAAAACCGGGCCGGATCCGGCCTCCGAAACGGCGTGCCGCGGAAAAACCGGGCCGGATCCGGCCTCCGAAACGGCGTGCCGCGGAAAAACCGGTCCGGAAACGGCGTGCCGCGGAAAAACCGGGCCGGAAACGGCGTGCCGCGGAAAAACCGGGCCGGATCCGGCCTCCGAAACGGCGTGCCGCGGAAAAACCGGGCCGGATCCGGCCTCCGAAACGGCGTGCCGCGGAAAAAAACGGCCCGGATCCGGCCTCCGAAACGGCGTGCCGCGGAAAAACCGGCCCGGATCCGGCCTCCGAAACGGCGTGCCGCGGCAAAACCGGGCCGGATCCGGCCTCCGAAACGGCGTGCCGCGGCAAAACCGGGCCGGATCCGGCCTCCGAAACGGCGTGCCGTGGAAAAACCGGGCCGGATCCGGCCTCCGAAACGGCGTGCCGCGGAAAAACCGGGCCGGATCCGGCCTCCGAAACGGCGTGCCGTGGAAAAACCGGGCCGGATCCGGCCTCCGAAACGGCGTGCCGCGGAAAAACCGGGCCGGATCCGGCCTCCGAAACGGCGTGCGGCGGAAAAACCGGGCCGGATCCGGCCTCCGAAACGGCGTGCCGCGGAAAAACCGGGCCGGATCCGGCCTCCGAAACGGCGTGCCGCGGAAAAACCGGGCCGGATCCGGCCTCCGAAACGGCGTGCCGCGGAAAAACCGGGCCGGATCCGGCCTCCGAAACGGCGTGCCGCGGAAAAACCGGGCCGGATCCGGCCTCCGAAACGGCGTGCCGCGGAAAAAAAGGGCCTGATCCGGCCTCCGAAAAGGCGTGCCGCGGAAAAACCGGTCCGGAAACGGCGTGCCGCGGAAAAACCGGGCCGGATCCGGCCTCCGAAACGGCGTGCCGCGGAAAAACCGGGCCGGATCCGGCCTCCGAAACGGCGTGCCGCGGAAAAACCGGGCCGGAAACGGCGTGCCGCGGAAAAACCGGGCCGGATCCGGCCTCCGAAACGGCGTGCGGTGGAAAAACCGGGCCGGATCCGGCCTCCGAAACGGCGTGCTGCGGAAAAAACCGGGCCGGATCCGGCCTCCGAAACGGCATGCCGCGGAAAAACCGGGCCGGATCCGGCCTCCGAAACGGCGTGCCGCGGAAAAACCGGGCCGGATCCGGCCTCCGAAACGGCGTGCCGCGGAAAAACCGGGCCGGATCCGGCCTCCGAAACGGCGTGCCGCGGAAAAACCGGGCCGGATCCGGCCTCCGAAACGGCGTGCCGCGGAAAAACCGGGCCGGATCCGGCCTCCGAAACGGCGTGCCGCGGAAAAACCGGGCCGGTTCCGGCCTCCGAAACGGCGTGCCGCGGAAAAACCGGGTCGGATCCGGCCTCCGAAACGGCGTGCCGCGGAAAAAACGGGCCGGAAACTGCGTGCCGCGGAAGAACCGGGCCGGATCCGGCCTCCGAAACGGCGTGCCGCGGAAAAACCGGGCCGGATCCGGCCTCCGAAACGGCGTGCCGCGGAAAAACCGGGCCGGATCCGGCCTCCGAAACGGCGTGCCGCGGAAAAAACGGGCCGGATCCGGCCTCCGAAACGGCGTGCGGCGGAAAAACCGGGCCGGATCCGCCCTCCGAAACGGCGTGCCGCGGAAAAACCGGGCCGGATCCGGCCTCCGAAACGGCGTGCCGCGGCAAAACCGGGCCGGATCCGGCCTCCGAAACGGCGTGCCGCGGAAAAACCGGACCGGATCCGTCCTCCGAAACGGCGTGCCGCGGAAAAAAACGGGCCGGAAACGGCGTGCCGCGGCAAAACCGGGCCGGATCCGGCCTCCGAAACGGCGTGCTGCGGAAAAACCGGGCCGGATCCGGCCTCCGAAACGGCGTGCCGCGGCAAAACCGGGCCGGATCCGGCCTCCGAAACGGCGTGCCGCGGAAAAACCGGACCGGATCCGTCCTCCGAAACGGCGTGCCGCGGAAAAAACGGGCCGGAAACGGCGTGCCGCAGAAAAACCGGGCCGGATCCGGCCTCCGAAACGGCGTGCTGCGGAAAAAACCGGGCCGGATCCGGCCTCCGAAACGGCGTGCCGCGGAAAAAAAAGGGCCGGATCCGGCCTCCGAAACGGCGTGCCGCGGAAAAACCGGGCCGGATCCGGCCTCCGAAACGGCGTGCCGTGGAAAAACCGGGCCGGATCCGGCCTCCGAAACGGCGTGTGGCGGCAAAACCGGGCCGGATCCGGCCTCCGAAACGGCGTGCCGCGGAAAAACCGGGCCGGATCCGGCCTCCGAAACGGCGTGCCGCGGAAAAAAACGGCCGGAAACGGCGTGCCGCGGAAAAACCGGGCCGGATCCGGCCTCCGAAACGGCGTGCTGCGGAAAAACCGGGTCGATCCGGCCTCCGAAACGGCGTGCCGCGGAAAAACCGGCCCGGATCCGGCCTCCGAAACGGCGTGCCGCGGCAAAACCGGGCCGGATCCGGCCTCCGAAACGGCGTGCCGCGGCAAAACCGGGCCGGATCCGGCCTCCGAAACGGCGTGCCGCGGAAAAACCGGGCCGGATCCGGCCTCCGAAACGGCGTGCCGCGGAAAAACCGGGCCGGATCCGGCCTCCGAAACGGCGTGCCGTGGAAAAACCGGGCCGGATCCGGCCTCCGAAACGGCGTGCCGCGGAAAAACCGGGCCGGATCCGGCCTCCGAAACGGCGTGCGGCGGAAAAACCGGACCGGATCCGGCCTCCGAAACGGCGTGCCGCGGAAAAACCGGGCCGGATCCGGCCTCCGAAACGGCGTGCCGCGGAAAAACCGGGCCGGATCCGGCCTCCGAAACGGCGTGCCGCGGAAAAAAAGGGCCGGATCCGGCCTCCGAAACGGCGTGCCGCGGAAAAACCGGGCCGGATCCGGCCTCCGAAACGGCGTGCCGTGGAAAAACCGGGCCGGATCCGGCCTCCGAAACGGCGTGCCGCGGAAAAAACCGGGCCGGATCCGGCCTCCGAAACGGCGTGCCGCGGAAAAACCGGTCCGGAAACGGCGTGCCGCGGAAAAACCGGGCCGGAAACGGCGTGCCGCGGAAAAACCGGGCCGGATCCGGCCTCCGAAACGGCGTGCCGCGGAAAAACCGGGCCGGATCCGGCCTCCGAAACGGCGTGCCGCGGAAAAAACGGCCCGGATCCGGCCTCCGAAACGGCGTGCCGCGGAAAAACCGGCCCGGATCCGGCCCTCCGAAACGGCGTGCCGCGGCAAAACCGGGCCGGATCCGGCCTCCGAAACGGCGTGCCGCGGCAAAACCGGGCCGGATCCGGCCTCCGAAACGGCGTGCCGTGGAAAAACCGGGCCGGATCCGGCCTCCGAAACGGCGTGCCGCGGAAAAACCGGGCCGGATCCGGCCTCCGAAACGGCGTGCCGTGGAAAAAACCGGGCCGGATCCGGCCTCCGAAACGGCGTGCCGCGGAAAAACCGGGCCGGATCCGGCCTCCGAAACGGCGTGCGGCGGAAAAAACCGGGCCGGATCCGGCCTCCGAAACGGCGTGCCGCGGAAAAACCGGGCCGGATCCGGCCTCCGAAACGGCGTGCCGCGGAAAAAACCGGGCCGGATCCGGCCTCCGAAACGGCGTGCCGCGGAAAAACCGGGCCGGATCCGGCCTCCGAAACGGCGTGCCGCGGAAAAACCGGGCCGGATCCGGCCTCCGAAAACGGCGTGCCGCGGAAAAAAAAGGGCCTGATCCGGCCTCCGAAAAGGCGTGCCGCGGAAAAACCGGTCCGGAAACGGCGTGCCGCGGAAAAAACCGGGCCGGATCCGGCCTCCGAAACGGCGTGCCGCGGAAAAACCGGGCCGGATCCGGCCTCCGAAACGGCGTGCCGCGGAAAAACCGGGCCGGAAACGGCGTGCCGCGGAAAAACCGGGCCGGATCCGGCCTCCGAAACGGCGTGCGGTGGAAAAACCGGGCCGGATCCGGCCTCCGAAACGGCGTGCTGCGGAAAAACCGGGCCGGATCCGGCCTCCGAAACGGCATGCCGCGGGAAAAACCGGGCCGGATCCGGCCTCCGAAACGGCGTGCCGCGGAAAAACCGGGGCCGGATCCGGCCTCCGAAACGGCGTGCCGCGGAAAAACCGGGCCGGATCCGGCCTCCGAAACGGCGTGCCGCGGAAAAACCGGGCCGGATCCGGCCTCCGAAACGGCGTGCCGCGGAAAAACCGGGCCGGATCCGGCCTCCGAAACGGCGTGCCGCGGAAAAACCGGGCCGGTTCCGGCCTCCGAAACGGCGTGCCGCGGAAAAACCGGGTCGGATCCGGCCTCCGAAACGGCGTGCCGCGGAAAAAACGGGCCGGAAACTGCGTGCCGCGGAAGAACCGGGCCGGATCCGGCCTCCGAAACGGCGTGCCGCGGAAAAACCGGGCCGGATCCGGCCTCCGAAACGGCGTGCGGCGGAAAAACCGGGCCGGATCCGGCCTCCGAAACGGCGTGCCGCGGAAAAAACGGGCCGGATCCGGCCTCCGAAACGGCGTGCGGCGGAAAAACCGGGCCGGATCCGCCCTCCGAAACGGCGTGCCGCGGAAAAACCGGGCCGGATCCGGCCTCCGAAACGGCGTGCCGCGGCAAAACCGGGCCGGATCCGGCCTCCGAAACGGCGTGCCGCGGAAAAACCGGACCGGATCCGTCCTCCGAAACGGCGTGCCGCGGAAAAAACGGGCCGGAAACGGCGTGCCGCGGCAAAACCGGGCCGGATCCGGCCTCCGAAACGGCGTGCTGCGGAAAAACCGGGCCGGATCCGGCCTCCGAAACGGCGTGCCGCGGAAAAACCGGGCCGGATCCGGCCTCCGAAACGGCGTGCGGCGGAAAAACCGGACCGGATCCGGCCTCCGAAACGGCGTGCCGCGGAAAAACCGGGCCGGATCCGGCCTCCGAAACGGCGTGCCGCGGAAAAACCGGGCCGGATCCGGCCTCCGAAACGGCGTGCCGCGGAAAAAAAGGGCCGGATCCGGCCTCCGAAACGGCGTGCCGCGGAAAAACCGGGCCGGATCCGGCCTCCGAAACGGCGTGCCGTGGAAAAACCGGGCCGGATCCGGCCTCCGAAACGGCGTGCCGCGGAAAAACCGGGCCGGATCCGGCCTCCGAAACGGCGTGCCGTGGAAAAACCGGGCCGGATCCGGCCTCCGAAACGGCGTGCCGCGGAAAAACCGGGCCGGATCCGGCCTCCGAAACGGCGTGCTGCGGAAAAACCGGGCCGGATCCGGCCTCCGAAACGGCGTGCCGCGGAAAAAAAGGGCCTGATCCGGCCTCCGAAACGGCGTGCCGCGGAAAAACCGGGCCGGAAACGGCGTGCCGCGGAAAAACCGGGCCGGATCCGGCCTCCGAAACGGCGTGCTGCGGAAAAACCGGGCCGGATCCGGCCTCCGAAACGGCGTGCCGCGGAAAAACCGGGCCGGATCCGGCCTCCGAAACGGCGTGCCGCGGAAAAAAACGGCCCGGATCCGGCCTCCGAAACGGCGTGCCGCGGAAAAACCGGCCCGGATCCGGCCTCCGAAACGGCGTGCCGCGGCAAAACCGGGCCGGATCCGGCCTCCGAAACGGCGTGCCGCGGCAAAACCGGGCCGGATCCGGCCTCCGAAACGGCGTGCCGTGGAAAAACCGGGCCGGATCCGGCCTCCGAAACGGCGTGCCGCGGCAAAACCGGGCCGGATCCGGCCTCCGAAACGGCGTGCCGCGGAAAAACCGGGCCGGATCCGGCCTCCGAAACGGCGTGCCGCGGAAAAACCGGGCCGGATCCGGCCTCCGAAACGGCGTGCGGCGGAAAAACCGGGCCGGATCCGGCCTCCGAAACGGCGTGCCGCGGAAAAACCGGGCCGGATCCGGCCTCCGAAACGGCGTGCCGCGGAAAAAATGGGCCGGATCCGGCCTCCGAAACGGCGTGCCGCGGAAAAACCGGGCCGGATCCGTCCTCCGAAACGGCGTGCTGCGGAAATACCGGGCCGGATCCGGCCTCCGAAACGGCGTGCCGCGGAAAAACCGGGCCGGATCCGGCCTCCGAAACGGCGTGCGGCGGAGAAACCGGGCCGGATCCGGCCTCCGAAACGGCGTGCCGCGGAAAAACCGGGCCGGATCCGGCCTCCGAAACGGCGTGCCGCGGAAAAACCGGGCCGGATCCGGCCTCCGAAACGGCGTGCCGCGGAAAAAAAGGGCCGGATCCGGCCTCCGAAACGGCGTGCCGTGGAAAAACCGGGCCGGATCCGGCCTCCGAAACGGCGTGCCGTGGAAAAACCGGGCCGGATCCGGCCTCCGAAACGGCGTGCCGCGGAAAAACCGGGCCGGATCCGGCCTCCGAAACGGCGTGCCGTGGAAAAACCGGGCCGGATCCGGCCTCCGAAACGGCGTGCCGCGGAAAAACCGGGCCGGATCCGGCCTCCGAAACGGCGTGCTGCGGAAAAACCGGGCCGGATCCGGCCTCCGAAACGGCGTGCCGCGGAAAAAAAGGGCCTGATCCGGCCTCCGAAACGGCGTGCCGCGGAAAAACCGGTCCGGAAACGGCGTGCGGCGGAAAAACCGGGCCGGATCCGGCCTCCGAAACGGCGTGCCGCGGAAAAACCGGGCCGGATCCGGCCTCCGAAACGGCGTGCCGCGGAAAAACCGGGCCGGATCCGGCCTCCGAAACGGCGTGCCGCGGAAAAAATGGGCCGGATCCGGCCTCCGAAACGGCGTGCCGCGGAAAAACCGGGCCGGATCCGGCCTCCGAAACGGCGTGCCGTGGAAAAACCGGGCCGGATCCGGCCTCCGAAACGGCGTGCCGCGGAAAAACCGGGCCGGATCCGGCCTCCGAAACGGCGTGCCGCGGAAAAACCGGGCCGGATCCGGCCTCCGAAACGGCGTGCCGCGGAAAAACCGGGCCGGATCCGGCCTCCGAAACGGCGTGCCGCGGAAAAACCGGGCCGGATCCGGCCTCCGAAACGGCGTGCCACGGAAAAAAAAGGGCCTGATCCGGCCTCCGAAACGGCGTGCCGCGGAAAAACCGGTCCGGAAACGGCGTGCCGCGGAAAAACCGGGCCGGATCCGGCCTCCGAAACGGCGTGCCGCGGAAATACCGGGCCGGATCCGGCCTCCGAAACGGCGTGCCGCGGAAAAACCGGGCCGGAAACGGCGTGCCGCGGAAAAACCGGGCCGGATCCGGCCTCCGAAACGGCGTGCGGTGGAAAAACCGGGCCGGATCCGGCCTCCGAAACGGCGTGCTGCGGAAAAACCGGGCCGGATCCGGCCTCCGAAACGGCATGCCGCGGAAAAACCGGGCCGGATCCGGCCTCCGAAACGGCGTGCCGCGGAAAAACCGGGCCGGATCCGGCCTCCGAAACGGCGTGCCGCGGAAAAACCGGGCCGGATCCGGCCTCCGAAACGGCGTGCCGCGGAAAAACCGGGCCGGATCCGGCCTCCGAAACGGCGTGCCGCGGAAAAACCGGGCCGGATCCGGCCTCCGAAACGGCGTGCCGCGGAAAAAACGGGCCGGATCCGGCCTCCGAAACGGCGTGCCGCGGAAAAACCGGGTCGGATCCGGCCTCCGAAACGGCGTGCCGCGGAAAAAACGGGCCGGAAACTGCGTGCCGCGGAAGAACCGGGCCGGATCCGGCCTCCGAAACGGCGTGCCGCGGAAAAACCAGGCCGGATCCGGCCTCCGAAACGGCGTGCGGCGGAAAAACCGGGCCGGATCCGGCCTCCGAAACGGCGTGCCGCGGAAAAAACGGGCCGGATCCGGCCTCCGAAACGGCGTGCGGCGGAAAAACCGGGCCGGATCCGTCCTCCGAAACGGCGTGCCGCGGAAAACACGGGCCGGATCCGGCGTGCCGCGGAAAAACCGGGCCGGATCCGGCCTCCGAAACGGCGTGCCGCGGAAAAATCGGGTCGGATCCGGCCTCCGAAACGGCGTGCCGCGGAAAAACCGGGCCGGATCCGGCCTCCGAAACGGCGTGCTGCGGAAAAACCGGGCCGGATCCGGCCTCCGAAACGGCGTGCCGCGGAAAAAACGGGCCGGATCCGGCCTCCGAAACGGCGTGCCGCGGAAAAAACGGGCCGGATCCGGCCTCCGAAACGGCGTGCCGCGGAAAAAACGGGCCGGATCCGGCCTCCGAAACGGCGTGCCGCGGAAAAACCGGGCCGGATCCGGCCTCCGAAACGGCGTGCCGCGGAAAAACCGGGCCGGATCCGGCCTCCGAAACGGCGTGCCGCGGAAAAACCGGGCCGGATCCGGCCTCCGAAACGGCGTGCCGCGGAAAAACCGGGCCGGATCCGGCCTCCGAAACGGCGTGCCGCGGAAAAACCGGGCCGGATCCGGCCTCCGAAACGGCGTGCCGCGGAAAAACCGGGCCGGATCCGGCCTCCGAAACGGCGTGCCGCGGAAAAACCGGGCCGGATCCGGCCTCCGAAACGGCGTGCCGCGGAAAAACCGGGCCGGATCCGGCCTCCGAAACGGCGTGCCGCGGAAAAACCGGGCCGGATCCGGCCTCCGAAACGGCGTGCCGCGGAAAAACCGGGCCTGATCCGGCCTCCGAAACGGCGTGCCGCGGAAAAAACGGGCCGGATCCGGCCTCCGAAACGGCGTGCCGCGGAAAAACCGGGCCGGATCCGCCCTCCGAAACGGCGTGCCGCGGAAAAACCGGGCCGGATCCGGCCTCCGAAACGGCGTGCCGCGGAAAAACCGGGCCGGATCCGGCCTCCGAAACGGCGTGCCGCGGCAAAACCGGGCCGGATCCGGCCTCCGAAACGGCGTGCCGCGGAAAAACCGGGCCGGATCCGGCCTCCGAAACGGCGTGCCGCGGAAAAACCGGGCCGGATCCGGCCTCCGAAACGGCGTGCCGCGGAAAAAACGGGCTGGATCCGGCCTCCGAAACGGCGTGCCGCGGAAAAACCGGGCCGGATCCGGCCTCCGAAACGGCGTGCTGCGGAAAAACCGGGCCGGATCCGGCCTCCGAAACGGCGTGCCGCGGAAAAACCGGGCCGGATCCGGCCTCCGAAACGGCGTGCCGCGGAAAAACCGGGCCGGATCCGGCCTCCGAAACGGCGTGCCGCGGAAAAACCGGGCCGGATCCGGACTCCGAAACGGCGTGCCGCGGAAAAACCGGGCCGGATCCGGCCTCCGAAACGGCGTGCCGCGGAAAAACCGGGCCGGATCCGGCCTCCGAAACGGCGTGCCGCGGAAAAAACGGGCCAGATCCGGCCTCCGAAACGGCGTGCGGCGGAAAAACCGGGTCGGATCCGGCCTCCGAAACGGCGTGCCGCGGAAAAACCGGGCCGGATCCGGCCTCCGAAACGGCGTGCCGCGGAAAAACCGGGCCGGATCCGGCCTCCGAAACGGCGTGCCGCGGAAAAACCGGGCCGGATCCGGCCTCCGAAACGGCGTGCGGCGGTAAAACCGGGCCGGATCCGGCCTCCGAAACGGCGTGCCGTGGAAAAACCGGGCCATATCCGGCCTCCGAAACGGCGTGCCGCGGAAAAACCGGGCCGGATCCGGCCTCCGAAACGGCGTGCCGCGGAAAAACCGGGCCGGATCCGGCCTCCGAAACGGCGTGCCGCGGAAAAACCGGGCCGGATCCGGCCTCCGAAACGGCGTGCCGCGGAAAAACCGGGCCGGATCCGGCCTCCGAAACGGCGTGCCGCGGAAAAACCGGGCCGGAAACGGCGTGCCGCGGAAAAACCGCGCTGGATCCGGCCTCCGAAACGGCGTGCCGCGGAAAAACCGGGCCGGATCCGTCCTCCGAAACGGCGTGCCGCGGAAAAACCGGGCCTGATCCGGCCTCCGAAACGGCGTGCCGCGGAAAAAACGGGCCGGATCCGGCCTCCGAAACGGCGTGCGGCGGAAAAACCGGGCCGGATCCGGCCTCCGAAACGGCGTGCGGCGGTAAAACCGGGTCGGATCCGGCCTCCGAAACGGCGTGCCGCGGAAAAACCGGGCCGGATCCGGCCTCCGAAACGGCGTGCCGCGGAAAAACCGGGCCGGATCCGGCCTCCGAAACGGCGTGCCGCGGAAAAACCGGGCCGGATCCGGCCTCCGAAACGGCGTGCCGCGGAAAAACCGGGCCGGATCCGGCCTCCGAAACGGCGTGCCGCGGAAAAACTGGGCCGGATCCGGCCTCCGAAACGGCGTGCCGCGGAAAAAACGGGCCGGAAACGGCGTGCCGCGGAAAAAACGGGCCGGATCCGGCCTCCGAAACGGCGTGCCGCGGAAAAACCAGGCCGGATCCGGCCTCCGAAACGGCGTGCCGCGGAAAAACCGGGCCGGATCCGGCCTCCGAAACGGCGTGCCGCGGAAAAACCGGGCCGGATCCGGCCTCCGAAACGGCGTGCCGCGGAAAAACCGGGCCGGATCCGGCCTCCGAAACGGCGTGCCGCGGAAAAACCGGGCCGGATCCGGCCTCCGAAACGGCGTGCCGCGGAAATACCGGGCCGGATCCGGCCTCCGAAACGGCGTGCCGCGGAAAAACCGGGCCGGATCCGGCCTCCGAAACGGCGTGCCGCGGAAAAACCGGGCCGGATCCGGCCTCCGAAACGGCGTGCCGCAGAAAAAACGGGCCGGACCCGGCCTCCGAAACGGCGTACCGCGAAAAAACGGGCCGGATCCGGCCTCCGAAACGGCGTGCCGCGGAAAAACCGGGCCGGATCCGGCCTCCGAAACGGCGTGCCGCGGAAAAACTGGGCCGGATCCGGCCTCCGAAACGGCGTGCCGCAGAAAAAACGGGCCGGACCCGGCCTCCGAAACGGCGTGCCGCGGAAAAACCGGGCCGGATCCGGCCTCCGAAACGGCGTGCCGCGGAAAAACCGGGCCGGATCCGGCCTCCGAAACGGCGTGCCGCGGAAAAAACGGGCCGGAAACGGCGTGCCGCGGAAAAACCGGGCCGGATCCGGCCTCCGAAACGGCGTGCCGCGGAAAAACCGGGCCGGATCCGGCCTCCGAAACGGCGTGCCGCGGAAAAACCGGGCCGGATCCGGCCTCCGAAACGGCGTGCCGCGGAAAAACCGGGCCGGATCCGGCCTCCGAAACGGCGTGCCGCGGAAAAACCGGGCCGGATCCGGCCTCCGAAACGGCGTGCCGCGGAAAAACTGGGCCGGATCCGGCCTCCGAAACGGCGTGCCGCGGAGAAAACGGGCCGGAAACGGCGTGCCGCGGAAAAACCGCGCTGGATCCGGCCTCCGAAACGGCGTGCCGCGGAAAAACCGGGCCGGATCCGGCCTCCGAAACGGCGTGCCGCGGAAAAACCGGGCCGGATCCGGCCTCCGAAACGGCGTGCCGCGGAAAAACCGGGCCGGATCCGGCCTCCGAAACGGCGTGCCGCGGAAAAACCGGGCCGGATCCGTCCTCCGAAACGGCGTGCCGCGGAAAAACCGGGCCGGATCCGGCCTCCGAAACGGCGTGCCGCGGAAATACCGGCCCGGATCCGGCCTCCGAAACGGCGTGCCGCGGAAAAACCGGGCCGGATCCGGCCTCCGAAATGGCGTGCCGCGGAAAAACCGGGCCGGATCCGGCCTCCGAAACGGCGTGCCGCAGAAAAAACGGGCCGGACCCGGCCTCCGAAACGGCGTACCGCGAAAAAACGGGCC
Organism: Phalacrocorax aristotelis; assembly: GCF_949628215.1. Classification (NCBI taxonomy): domain Eukaryota; kingdom Metazoa; phylum Chordata; class Aves; order Suliformes; family Phalacrocoracidae; genus Phalacrocorax; species Phalacrocorax aristotelis. Next base: position 92,636 of record NW_027441264.1, on the reverse strand, counting down.
GGATCCGGCCTCCGAAACGGCGTGCCGCGGAAAAAACCGGGCCGGATCCGGCCTCCGAAACGGCGTGCCGCGGAAAAACCGGGCCGGATCCGGCCTCCGAAACGGCGTGCCGCGGAAAAAACGGGCCGGATCCGGCCTCCGAAACGGCGTGCCGCGGAAAAACCGGGTCGGATCCGGCCTCCGAAACGGCGTGCCGCGGAAAAACCAGGCCGGATCCGGCCTCCGAAACGGCGTGCCGCGGAAAAAAAGGGCCGGATCCGGCCTCCGAAACGGCGTGCCGCGGAAAAACCGGGCCGGATCCGGCCTCCGAAACGGCGTGCGGCGGAAAAACCGGGTCGGATCCGGCCTCCGAAACGGCGTGCCGTGGAAAAACCGGGCCATATCCGGCCTCCGAAACGGCGTGCCGCGGCAAAACCGGGCCGGATCCGGCCTCCGAAACGGCGTGCCGCGGCAAAACCGGGCCGGATCCGGCCTCCGAAACGGCGTGCCGCGGAAAAACCGGGCCGGATCCGGCCTCCGAAACGGCGTGCCGCGGAAAAACCGGGCCGGATCCGGCCTCCGAAACGGCGTGCCGCGGAAAAAAACGGGCCGGAAACGGCGTGCCGCGGAAAAACCACGCTGGATCCGGCATCCGAAACGGCGTGCCGCGGAAAAACCAGGCCGGATCCGGCCTCCGAAACGGCGTGCCGCGGAAATACCGGGCCGGATCCGGCCTCCGAAACGGCGTGCCGCGGAAAAACCGGGCCGGATCCGGCCTCCGAAACGGCGTGCCGCGGAAAAACCGGGCCGGATCCGGCCTCCGAAACGGCGTACCGCGAAAAAACGGGCCGGATCCGGCCTCCGAAACGGCGTGCCGCGGAAAAACCGGGCCGGATCCGGCCTCCGAAACGGCGTGCCGCGGAAAAACCGGGCCGGATCCGGCCTCCGAAACGGCGTGCCGCGGAAAAAAACGGGCCGGAAACGGCGTGCCGCGGAAAAACCGGGCCGGATCCGGCCTCCGAAACGGCGTGCCGCGGAAAAACCGGGCCGGATCCGGCCTCCGAAACGGCGTGCCGCGGAAAAACCGGGCCGGATCCGGCCTCCGAAACGGCGTGCCGCGGAAAAACCGGGCCGGATCCGGCCTCCGAAACGGCGTGCCGCGGAAAAACCGGGCCGGATCCGGCCTCCGAAACGGCGTGCCGCGGAAAAAACCGGGCCGGATCCGGCCTCCGAAACGGCGTGCCGCGGAAAAACCGGGCCGGATCCGGCCTCCGAAACGGCGTGCCGCGGAAAAACCGGGCCGGATCCGGCCTCCGAAACGGCGTGCCGCGGAAAAACCGGGCCGGATCCGGCCTCCGAAACGGCGTGCCGCGGAAAAACCGGGCCGGATCCGGCCTCCGAAACGGCGTGCCGCGGAAAAGCCGGGCCGGATCCGGCCTCCGAAACGGCGTGCCGCGGAAAAACCGGGCCGGATCCGGCCTCCGAAACGGCGTGCCGCGGAAAAACCGGGCCGGATCCGGCCTCCGAAATGGCGTGCCGCGGATAAACTGGGCCGGATCCGGCCTCCGAAACGGAGTGCCGCGGAAAAAAACGGGCCGGAAACGGCGTGCCGCGGAAAAACCGCGCTGGATCCGGCCTCCGAAACGGCGTGCCGCGGAAAAACCGGGCCGGATCCGGCCTCCGAAACGGCGTGCGGCGGAAAAACCGGGCCGGATCCGGCCTCCGAAACGGCGTGCCGCGGAAAAACCGGGCCGGATCCGGCCTCCGAAACGGCGTGCCGCGGAAAAACCGGGCCGGATCCGGCCTCCGAAACGGCGTGCCGCGGAAAAACCGGGCCGGATCCGACCTCCGAAACGGCGTGCCGCGGAAAAACCGGGCCGGATCCGGCCTCCGAAACGGCGTGCCGCGGAAAAACCGGGCCGGATCCGGCCTCCGAAACGGCGTGCCGCGGAAAAAACGGGCCGGATCCGGCCTCCGAAACGGCGTGCCGCGGAAAAACCGGGCCGGATCCGGCCTCCGAAACGGCGTGCAGCGGAAAAACCGGGCCGGATCCGGCCTCCGAAACGGCGTGCCGCGGAAAAACCGGGCCGGATCCGGCCTCCGAAACGGCGTGCTGCGGAAAAAAAGGGCCGGATCCGGCCTCCGAAACGGCGTGCCGCGGAAAAACCGGGCCGGATCCGGCCTCCGAAACGGCGTGCCGCGGAAAAACCGGGCCGGATCCGGCCTCCGAAACGGCGTGCCGCGGAAAAACCGGGCCGGATCCGGCCTCCGAAACGGCGTGCCGCGGAAAAACCGGGCCGGATCCGGCCTCCGAAACGGCGTGCCGCATAAAAAACGGGCCGGATCCGGCCTCCGAAACGGCGTGCCGCGGAAAAACCGGGCCGGATCCGGCCTCCGAAACGGCGTGCCGCGGAAAAAACGGGCCGGATCCGGCCTCCGAAACGGCGTGCCGCGGAAAAACCGGGCCGGATCCGGCCTCCGAAACGGCGTGCCGCGGAAAAACCGGGCCGGATCCGACCTCCGAAATGGCGTGCCGCGGAAAAACCGGGCCGGATCCGGCCTCCGAAACGGCGTGCCGCGGAAAAACCGGGCCGGATCCGGCCTCCGAAACGGCGTGCCGCGGAAAAACCGGGCCGGATCCGGCCTCCGAAACGGCGTGCCGCGGAAAAAAAGGCCGGATCCGGCCTCCGAAACGGCGTGCCGCGGAAAAACCGGGCCGGATCCGGGCCTCCGAAACGGCGTGCCGCGGAAAAACCGGGCGGATCCGGCCTCCGAAACGGCGTGCCGCGGAAAAACCGGGCCGGATCCGACCTCCGAAACGGCGTGCCGCGGAAAAACCGGGCCGGATCCGGCCTCCGAAACGGCGTGCCGCGGAAAAACCGGACCGGATCCGGCCTCCGAAACGGCGTGCCGCGGAAAAACCGGGCCGGATCCGGCCTCCGAAACGGCGTGCCGCGGAAAAAACCGGGCCGGATCCGGCCTCCGAAACGGCGTGCCGCGGAAAAAACGGGCCGGATCCGGCCTCCGAAACGGCGTGCCGCGGAAAAAACGGGCCGGATCCGGCCTCCGAAACGGCGTGCCGCGGAAAAACCGGGCCGGATCCGGCCTCCTAAACGGCGTGCTGCGGAAAAACCGGGCCGGATCCGGCCTCCGAAACGGCGTGCCGCGGAAAAAACCGGGCCGGATCCGACCTCCGAAACGGCGTGCCGCGGAAAAACCGGGCCGGATCCGGCCTCCGAAACGGCGTGCCGCGGAAAAACCGGGCCGGATCCGTCCTCCGAAACGGCGTGCCGCGGAAAAACCGGGCCGGATCCGGCCTCCGAACGGCGTGCCGCGGAAAAACCGGGCCGGATCCGGCCTCCGAAACGGCGTTCCGCGGAAATACCGGGCCGGATCCGGCCTCCGAAACGGCGTGCCGCGGAAAAAACCGGGCCGGATCCGTCCTCCGAAACGGCGTGCCGCGGAAAAACCGGGCCGGATCCGGCCTCCGAAACGGCGTGCCGCGGAAAAAACGGGCCGGATCCGGCCTCCGAAACGGCGTGCCGCGGAAAAAAAGGGCCGGATCCGGCCTCCGAAACGGTGTGCCGTGGAAAAACCGGGCCGGATCCGGCCTCCGAAACGGCGTGCCGCGGAAAAACCGGGCCGGATCCGGCCTCCGAAACGGCGTGCCGCGGAAAAACCGGGCCGGATCCGGCCTCCGAAACGGCGTGCCGCGGAAAAACCGGGCCGGATCCGGCCTCCGAAACGGCGTGCCGCGGAAAAACCGGGCCGGATCCGGCCTCCGAAACGGCGTGCCGCGGAAAAAAAGGGCCGGATCCGGCCTCCGAAACGGCGTGCCGCGGAAAAACCGGGCCGGATCCGGCCTCCGAAACGGCGTGCCGCGGAAAAACCGGGCCGGATCCGGCCTCCGAAACGGCGTGCCGCGGAAAAAAACGGGCCGGATCCGGCCTCCGAAACGGCGTGCCGCGGAAAAACCGGGCCGGATCCGGCCTCCGAAACGGCGTGCCGCGGAAAAAACCGGGCCGGATCGGGCCTCCGAAACGGCGTGCCGCGGAAAAACCGGGCCGGATCCGGCCTCCAAAACGGCGTGCCGCGGAAAAACCGGGCCGGATCCGGCCTCCGAAACGGCGTGCCGCGGAAAAAAAGGCCGGATCCGGCCTCCGAAACGGCGTGCCGCGGAAAAACCGGGCCGGATCCGGCCTCCGAAACGGCGTGCCGCGGAAAAACCGGGCCGGATCCGGCCTCCGAAACGGCGTGCCGCGGAAAAACCGGGCCGGATCCGACCTCCGAAACGGCGTGCCGCGGAAAAAACGGGCCGGAAACGGCGTGCCGCGGAAAAAACCGGGCCGGATCCGGCCTCCGAAACGGCGTGCCGCGGAAAAAACCGGGCCGGATCCGGCCTCCGAAACGGCGTGCGGCGGAAAAACCGGGCCGGATCCGGCCTCCGAAACGGCGTGCCGCGGAAAAACCGGGCCGGATCCGGCCTCCGAAACGGCGTGTGGCGGCAAAACCGGGCCGGATCCGGCCTCCGAAACGGCGTGCCGCGGAAAAACCGGGCCGGATCCGGCCTCCGAAACGGCGTGCCGCGGAAAAACCGGGCCGGATCCGGCCTCCGAAACGGCGTGCCGCGGAAAAACCGGACCGGATCCGGCCTCCGAAACGGCGTGCCGCGGAAAAAAAGGCCGGATCCGGCCTCCGAAATGGCGTGCCGCGGAAAAACCGGGCCGGATCGGGCCTCCGAAACGGCGTGCCGCGGAAAAACCGGGCCGGATCCGGCCTACGAAACGGCGTGCCGCGGAAAAACCGGGCCGGATCCGGCCTCCGAAACGGCGTGCCGCGGAAAAACCGGGCCGGATCCGGCCTCCGAAACGGCGTGCCGCGGAAAAACCGGGCCGGAACCGGCCTCCGAAACGGCGTGCCGCGGAAAAAACCGGGCCGGATCCGGCCTCCGAAACGGCGTGCCGCGGAAAAAAACGGGCCGGATCCGGCCTCCGAAACGGCGTGCCGCGGAAAAACCGGGCCGGATCCGGCCTCCGAAACGGCGTGCCGCGGAAAAACCGGGCCGGATCCGACCTCCGAAACGGCGTGCCGCGGAAAAACCGGGCCGGATCCGGCCTCCGAAACGGCGTGCCGCGGAAAAAAAGGGCCGGATCCGGCCTCCGAAAGGGCGTGCCGCGAAAAAACCCGGGCCGGATCCGGCCTCCGAAACGGCGTGCCGCGGAAAAACCGGGCCGGATCCGGCCTCCGAAACGGCGTGCCGCGGAAAAACCGGGCCGGATCCGGCCTCCGAAACGGCGTGCCGCGGAAAAAACCGGGCCGGATCCGGCCTCCGAAACGGCGTGCCGCGGAAAAAACGGGCCGGATCCGGCCTCCGAAACGGCGTGCCGCGGAAAAAACCGGGCCGGATCCGGCCTCCGAAACGGCGTGCCGCGGAAAAAAACGGGCCGGATCCGGCCTCCGAAACGGCGTGCCGCGGAAAAAACGGGCCGGATCCGGCCTCCGAAACGGCGTGCCGCGGAAAAACCGGACCGGATCCGGCCTCCGAAACGGCGTGCCGCGGAAAAACCGGGCCGGATCCGGCCTCCGAAACGGCGTGCCGCGGAAAAACCGGGCCGGATCCGGCCTCCGAAACGGCGTGCCGCGGAAAAACCGGGCCGGATCCGGCCTCCGAAACGGCGTGCCGCGGAAAAAACGGGCCGGATCCGGCCTCCGAAACGGCGTGCCGCGGAAAAACCGGGCCGGATCCGGCCTCCGAAACGGCGTGCCGCGGAAAAACCGGGCCGGATCCGGCCTCCGAAACGGCGTGCCGCGGAAAAAAAGGGCCGGATCCGGCCTCCGAAACGGCGTGCCGCGGAAAAAACCGGGCCGGATCCGGCCTCCGAAACGGCGTGCCGCGGAAAAAAAGGGCCGGATCCGGCCTCCGAAACGGCGTGACGCGGAAAAAAACGGGCCGGATCCGGCCTCCGAAACGGCGTGCCGCGGAAAAAAAGGGCCGGATCCGGCCTCCGAAATGGCGTGCCGCAGAAAAACCGGGCCGGATCCGGCCTCCGAAACGGCGTGCCGCGGAAAAACCGGGCCGGATCCGGCCTCCGAAACGGCGTGCCGCGGAAAAACCGGGCCGGATCCGGCCCTCCGAAACGGCGTGCCGCGGAAAAACCGGGCCGGATCCGTCCTCCGAAACGGCGTGCCGCGGAAAAACCGGGCCGGATCCGGCCTCCGAAACGGCGTGCCGCGGAAAAACCGGGCCGGATCCGGCCTCCGAAACGGCGTTCCGCGGAAATACCGGGCCGGATCCGGCCTCCGAAACGGCGTGCCGCGGAAAAACCGGGCCGGATCCGGCCTCCGAAACGGCGTGCCGCGGAAAAACCGGGCCGCATCCGGCCTCCGAAATGGCGTGCCGCGGAAAAACCGGGCCGGATCCGGCCTCCGAAACGGCGTGCCGCGGAAAAACCGGGCCGGATCCGGCCTCCGAAACGGCGTGCCGCGGAAAAACCGGGCCGGATCCGGCCTCCGAAACGGCGTGCCGCGGAAAAAAAGGCCGGATCCGGCCTCCGAAACGGCGTGCCGCGGAAAAACCGGGCCGGATCCGGCCTCCGAAACGGCGTGCCGCGGAAAAAACGGGCCGGATCCGGCCTCCGAAACAGCGTGCCGCGGAAAAACCGGGCCGGATCCGGCCTCCGAAACGGCGTGCCGCGGAAAAACCGGGCCGGATCCGGCCTCCGAAACGGCGTGCCGCGGAAAAACCGGGCCGGATCCGGCCTCCTAAACGGCGTGCTGCAGAAAAACCGGGCCGGATCCGGCCTCCGAAACGGCGTGCCGCGGAAAAACCGGGCCGGATACGGCCTCCTAAACGGCGTGCCGCGGAAAAACCGGGCCGGATCCGGCCTCCGAAACGGCGTGCCGCGGAAAAACCGGGCCGGATACGACCTCCGAAACGGCGTGCCGCGGAAAAACCGGGCCGGATCCGGCCTCCGAAACGGCGTGCCGCGGAAAAACCGGGCCGGATCCGTCCTCCGAAACGGCGTGCCGCGGAAAAACCGGGCCGGATCCGGCCTCCGAAACGGCGTGCCGCGGAAAAACCGGGCCGGATCCGGCCTCCGAAACGGCGTGCCGCGGAAAAACCGGGCCGGATCCGGCCTCCGAAACGGCGTGCCGCGGAAAAACCGGGCCGGATCCGGCCTCCGAAACGGCGTGCCGCGGAAAAACCGGGCCGGATCCGGCCTCCGAAACGGCGTGCCGCGGAAAAAACCGGGCCGGATCCGGCCTCCGAAACGGCGTGCCGCGGAAAAAAAGGGCCGGATCCGGCCTTCGAAAGGGCGTACCGCGAAAAAACGGGCCGGATCCGGCCTCCGAAACGGCGTGCCGCGGAAAAACCGGGCCGGATCCGGCCTCCGAAACGGCGTGCCGCGGAAAAACCGGGCCGGATCCGGCCTCCGAAACGGTGTGCGGCGGAAAAACCGGGCCGGATCCGGCCTCCGAAACGGCGTGCCGCGGAAAAAACGGGCCGGATCCGGCCTCCGAAACGGCGTGCCGCGGAAAAAAAGGGCCGGATCCGGCCTCCGAAATGGCGTGCCGCAGAAAAACCGGGCCGGATCCGGCCTCCGAAACGGCGTGCCGCGGAAAAACCGGGCCGGATCCGGCCTCCGAAACGGCGTGCCGCGGAAAAAAAGGGCCGGATCCGGCCTCCGAAACGGCGTGCCGCGGAAAAACCGGGCCGGATCCGTCCTCCGAAACGGCGTGCCGCGGAAAAACCGGGCCGGATCCGGCCTCCGAAACGGCGTGCCGCGGAAAAACCGGGCCGGATCCGGCCTCCGAAACGGCGTTCCGCGGAAATACCGGGCCGGATCCGGCCTCCGAAACGGCGTGCCGCGGAAAAACCGGGCCGGATCCGGCCTCCGAAACGGCGTGCCGCGGAAAAACCGGGCCGCATCCGGCCTCCGAAATGGCGTGCCGCGGAAAAACCGGGCCGGATCCGGCCTCCGAAACGGCGTGCCGCGGAAAAACCGGGCCGGATCCGGCCTCCGAAACGGCGTGCCGCGGAAAAAAAAGGCCGGATCCGGCCTCCGAAACGGCGTGCCGCGGAAAAACCGGGTCGGATCCGGCCTCCGAAACGGCGTGCCGCGGAAAAACCGGGCCGGATCCGGCCTCCGAAACAGCGTGCCGCGGAAAAACCGGGCCGGATCCGGCCTCCGAAACGGCGTGCCGCGGAAAAACCGGGCCGGATCCGGCCTCCGAAACGGCGTGCCGCGGAAAAACCGGGCCGGATCCGGCCTCCTAAACGGCGTGCTGCAGAAAAACCGGGCCGGATCCGGCCTCCGAAACGGCGTGCCGCGGAAAAACCGGGCCGGATACGGCCTCCTAAACGGCGTGCCGCGGAAAAACCGGGCCGGATCCGGCCTCCGAAACGGCGTGCCGCGGAAAAACCGGGCCGGATACGACCTCCGAAACGGCGTGCCACGGAAAAACCGGGCCGGATCCGGCCTCCGAAACGGCGTGCCGCGGAAAAACCGGGCCGGATCCGGCCTCCGAAACGGCGTGCCGCGGAAAAACCGGGCCGGATCCGGCCTCCGAAACGGCGTGCCGCGGAAAAACCGGGCCGGATCCGGCCTCCGAAACGGCATGCCGCGGAAATACCGGGCCGGATCCGGCCTCCGAAACGGCGTGCCGCGGAAAAAAAGGGCCGGATCCGGCCTCCGAAACGGCGTGCCGCGGAAAAACCGGGCCGGATCCGGCCTCCGAAACGGCGTGCCGCGGAAAAACCGGGCCGGATCCGGCCTCCGAAACGGCGTGCCGCGGAAAAAACCGGGCCGGATCCGGCCTCCGAAACGGCGTGCCGCGGAAAAAAAAGGCCGGATCCGGCCTCCGAAACGGCGTACCGCGAAAAAACGGGCCGGATCCGGCCTCCGAAACGGCGTGCCGCGGAAAAACCGGGCCGGATCCGGCCTCCGAAACGGCGTGCCGCGGAAAAAACGGGCCGGATCCGGCCTCCGAAACGGCGTGCCGCGGAAAAACCGGGCCGGATCCGGCCTCCGAAACGGCGTGCCGCGGAAAAAACGGGCCGGATCCGGCCTCCGAAACGGCGTGCCGCGGAAAAACCGGGCCGGATCCGGCCTCCGAAACGGCGTGCCGCGGAAAAAAAGGGCCGGATCCGGCCTCCGAAACGGCGTGCCGCGGAAAAACCGGGCCGGATCCGGCCTCCGAAACGGCGTGCCGCGGAAAAACCGGGCCGGATCCGGCCTCCAAAACGGCGTGCCGCGGAAAAACCGGGCCGGATCCGGCCTCCGAAACGGCGTGCCGCGGAAAAAACGGGCCGGATCCGGCCTCCGAAACGGCGTGCCGCGGAAAAAACGGGCCGGATCCGGCCTCCGAAACGGCGTGCCGCGGAAAAACCGGGCCGGATCCGGCCTCCGAAACGGCGTGCCGCGGAAAAACCGGGCCGGATCCGGCCTCCGAAACGGCGTGCCGCGGCAAAACCGGGCCGGATCCGGCCTCCGAAACGGCGTGCCGCGGAAAAACCGGGCCGGATCCGGCCTCCGAAACGGCGTGCCGCGGAAAAACCGGGCCGGATCCGGCCTCCGAAACGGCGTGCGGCGGAAAAACCGGGCCGGATCCGGCCTCCGAAACGGCGTGCCGCGGAAAAAACGGGCCGGATCCGGCCTCCGAAACGGCGTGCCGCGGAAAAACCGGGCCGGATCCGGCCTCCGAAACGGCGTGCCGCGGAAAAAAAGGGCCGGATCCGGCCTCCGAAACGGCGTGCCGCGGAAAAACCGGGCCGGATCCGGCCTCCGAAACGGCGTGCCGCGGAAAAACCGGGCCGGATCCGGCCTCCGAAACGGCGTGCGGCGGAAAAACCGGGCCGGATCCGGCCTCCGAAACGGCGTGCCGCGGAAAAAACGGGCCGGATCCGGCCTCCGAAACGGCGTGCCGCGGAAAAAAAGGGCCGGATCCGGCCTCCGAAATGGCGTGCCGCAGAAAAACCGGGCCGGATCCGTCCTCCGAAACGGCGTGCCGCGGAAAAACCGGGCCGGATCCGGCCTCCGAAACGGCGTGCCGCGGAAAAAAAGGGCCGGATCCGGCCTCCGAAACGGCGTGCCGCGGAAAAACCGGGCCGGATCCGGCCTCCGAAACGGCGTGCCGCGGAAAAACCGGGCCGGATCCGGCCTCCGAAACGGCGTGTGGTGGCAAAACCGGGCCGGATCCGGCCTCCGAAACGGCGTTCCGCGGAAATACCGGGCCGGATCCGGCCTCCGAAACGGCGTGCCGCGGAAAAACCGGGCCGGATCCGGCCTCCGAAACGGCGTGCCGCGGAAAAACCGGGCCGCATCCGGCCTCCGAAATGGCGTGCCGCGGAAAAACCGGGCCGGATCCGGCCTCCGAAACGGCGTGCCGCGGAAAAACCGGGCCGGATCCGGCCTCCGAAACGGCGTGCCGCGGAAAAACCGGGCCGGATCCGGCCTCCGAAACGGCGTGCCGCGGAAAAAAAGGCCGGATCCGGCCTCCGAAACGGCGTGCCGCGGAAAAAAAGGGCCGGATCCGGCCTCCGAAACGGCGTGCCGCGGAAAAAACGGGCCGGATCCGGCCTCCGAAACAGCGTGCCGCGGAAAAACCGGGCCGGATCCGGCCTCCGAAACGGCGTGCCGCGGAAAAACCGGGCCGGATCCGGCCTCCGAAACGGCGTGCCGCGGAAAAACCGGGCCGGATCCGGCCTCCTAAACGGCGTGCTGCAGAAAAACCGGGCCGGATCCGGCCTCCGAAACGGCGTGCCGCGGAAAAACCGGGCCGGATACGGCCTCCTAAACGGCGTGCCGTGGAAAAACCGGGCCGGATCCGGCCTCCGAAACGGCGTGCCGCGGAAAAACCGGGCCGGATACGACCTCCGAAACGGCGTGCCGCGGAAAAACCGGGCCGGATCCGGCCTCCGAAACGGCGTGCCGCGGAAAAACCGGGCCGGATCCGTCCTCCGAAACGGCGTGCCGCGGAAAAACCGGGCCGGATCCGGCCTCCGAAACGGCGTGCCGCGGAAAAACCGGGCCGGATCCGGCCTCCGAAACGGCATGCCGCGGAAATACCGGGCCGGATCCGGCCTCCGAAACGGCGTGCCGCGGAAAAACCGGGCCGGATCCGGCCTCCGAAACGGCGTGCCGCGGAAAAACCGGGCCGGATCCGGCCTCCGAAACGGCGTGCCGCGGAAAAAACGGGTCGGATCCGGCCTCCGAAACGGCGTGCCGCGGAAAAACCGGGCCGGAACCGGCCTCCGAAACGGCGTGCCGCGGAAAAACCGGGCCGGATCCGGCCTCCGAAACGGCGTGCCGCGGAAAAACCGGGCCGGATCCGGCCTCCGAAACGGCGTGCCGCGGAAAAACCGGGCCGGATCCGGCCTCCGAAACGGCGTGCCGCGGAAAAACCGGGCCGGATCCGGCCTCCGAAACGGCGTGCCGCGGAAAAAAAGGGCCGGATCCGGCCTCCGAAAGGGCGTACCGCGAAAAAACGGGCCGGATCCGGCCTCCGAAACGGTGTGCCGCGGAAAAACCGGGCCGGATCCGGCCTCCGAAACGGCGTGCCGCGGAAAAAACGGGCCGGATCCGGCCTCCGAAACGGCGTGCCGCGGAAAAACCGGGCCGGATCCGGCCTCCGAAACGGCGTGCCGCGGAAAAAACGGGCCGGATCCGGCCTCCGAAACGGCGTGCCGCGGAAAAACCGGGCCGGATCCGGCCTCCGAAACGGCGTGCCGCGGAAAAAACGGGCCGGATCCGGCCTCCGAAACGGCGTGCCGCGGAAAAACCGGGCCGGATCCGGCCTCCGAAACGGCGTGCCGCGGAAAAACCGGGCCGGATCCGGCCTCCGAAACGGCGTGCCGCGGCAAAACCGGGCCGGATCCGGCCTCCGAAACGGCGTGCCGCGGAAAAACCGGGCCGGATCCGGCCTCCGAAACGGCGTGCCGCGGAAAAACCGGGCCGGATCCGGCCTCCGAAACGGCGTCCCGCGGAAAAACCGGGCCGGATCCGGCCTCCGAAACGGCGTGCCGCGGAAAAAACGGGCCGGATCCGGCCTCCGAAACGGCGTGCCGCGGAAAAAAAGGGCCGGATCCGGCCTCCGAAATGGCGTGCCGCAGAAAAACCGGGCCGGATCCGGCCTCCGAAACGGCGTGCCGCGGAAAAACCGGGCCGGATCCGGCCTCCGAAACGGCGTGCCGCGGAAAAAAAGGGCCGGATCCGGCCTCCGAAACGGCGTGCCGCGGAAAAACCGGGCCGGATCCGTCCTCCGAAACGGCGTGCCGCGGAAAAACCGGGCCGGATCCGGCCTCCGAAACGGCGTGCCGCGGAAAAACCGGGCCGGATCCGGCCTCCGAAACGGCGTTCCGCGGAAAAACCGGGCCGGATCCGGCCTCCGAAACGGCGTGCCGCGGAAATACCGGGCCGGATCCGTCCTCCGAAACGGCGTGCCGCGGAAAAACCGGGCCGGATCCGGCCTCCGAAACGGCGTGCCGCGGAAAAACCGGGCCGGATCCGGCCTCCGAAACGGCGTGCCGCGGAAAAAACGGGCCGGATCCGGCCTCCGAAACGGCGTGCCGCGGAAAAACCGGGCCGGATCCGGCCTCCGAAACGGTGTGCCGTGGAAAAACCGGGCCGGATCCGGCCTCCGAAACGGCGTGCCGCGGAAAAACCGGGCCGGATCCGGCCTCCGAAACGGCGTGCCGCGGAAAAAAGGGCCGGATCCGGCCTCCGAAAGGGCGTACCGCAGAAAAACCGGGCCGGATCCGGCCTCCGAAACGGCGTGCCGCGGAAAAACCGGGCCGGATCCGGCCTCCGAAACGGCGTGCCGCGGAAAAAAAGGGCCGGATCCGGCCTCCGAAACGGCGTGCCGCGGAAAAACCGGGCCGGATCCGTCCTCCGAAACGGCGTGCCGCGGAAAAACCGGGCCGGATCCGGCCTCCGAAACGGCGTGCCGCGGAAAAACCGGGCCGGATCCGGCCTCCGAAACGGCGTTCCGCGGAAATACCGGGCCGGATCCGGCCTCCGAAACGGCGTGCCGCGGAAAAACCGGGCCGGATCCGGCCTCCGAAACGGCGTGCCGCGGAAAAAACGGGCCGGATCCGGCCTCCGAAACGGCGTGCCGCGGAAAAACCCGGGCCGGAACCGGCCTCCGAAACGGTGTGCCGTGGAAAAACCGGGCCGGATCCGGCCTCCGAAACGGCGTGCCGCGGAAAAACCGGGCCGGATCCGGCCTCCGAAACGGCGTGCCGCGGAAAAACCGGGCCGGATCCGGCCTCCGAAACGGCGTGCCGCGGAAAAACCGGGCCGGATCCGGCCTCCGAAACGGCGTGCCGCGGAAAAAAAAGGCCGGATCCGGCCTCCGAAACGGCGTGCCGCGGAAAAACCGGGCCGGATCCGGCCTCCGAAACGGCGTGCCGCGGAAAAACCGGGCCGGATCCGACCTCCGAAACGGCGTGCCGCGGAAAAAACGGGCCGGAAACGGCGTGCCGCGGAAAAACCGGGCCGGATCCGGCCTCCGAAACGGCGTGCCGCGGAAAAACCGGGCCGGATCCGGCCTCCGAAACGGCGTGCGGCGGAAAAACCGGGCCGGATCCGGCCTCCGAAACGGCGTGCCGCGGAAAAACCGGGCCGGATCCGGCCTCCGAAACGGCGTGCCGCGGAAAAACCGGGCCGGATCCGGCCTCCGAAACGGCGTGCCGCGGAAAAAAAGGGCCGGATCCGGCCTCCGAAAGGGCGTACCGCGAAAAAACGGGCCGGATCCGGCCTCCGAAACGGCGTGCCGCGGAAAAACCGGGCCGGATCCGGCCTCCGAAACGGCGTGCCGCGGAAAAAACGGGCCGGATCCGGCCTCCGAAACGGCGTGCCGCGGAAAAACCGGGCCGGATCCGGCCTCCGAAACGGCGTGCCGCGGAAAAAACGGGCCGGATCCGGCCTCCGAAACGGCGTGCCGCGGAAAAAAACGGGCCGGATCCGGCCTCCGAAACGGCGTGCCGCGGAAAAACCGGGCCGGATCCGTCCTCCGAAACGGCGTGCCGCGGAAAAACCGGGCCGGATCCGGCCTCCGAAACGGCGTGCCGCGGAAAAAACGGGCCGGATCCGTCCTCCGAAACGGCGTGCCGCGGAAAAACCGGGCCGGATCCGGCCTCCGAAACGGCGTGCCGCGGAAAAACCGGGCCGGATCCGGCCTCCGAAACGGCGTGCCGCGGAAAAACCGGGCCGGATCCGGCCTCCGAAACGGCGTGCCGCGGAAAAACCGGGCCGGATCCGGCCTCCGAAACGGCGTGCCGCGGAAAAAAAGGGCCGGATCCGGCCTCCGAAACGGCGTGCCGCGGAAAAACCGGGCCGGATCCGTCCTCCGAAACGGCGTGCCGCGGAAAAACCGGGCCGGATCCGGCCTCCGAAACGGCGTGCCGCGGAAAAACCGGGCCGGATCCGGCCTCCGAAACGGCGTTCCGCGGAAATACCGGGCCGGATCCGGCCTCCGAAACGGCGTGCCGCGGAAAAAACGGGCCGGATCCGGCCTCCGAAACGGCGTGCCGCGGAAAAAACGGGCCGGATCCGGCCTCCGAAACGGCGTGCCGCGGAAAAACCGGGCCGGATCCGGCCTCCGAAACGGCGTGCCGCGGAAAAACCGGGCCGGATCCGGCCTCCGAAACGGAGTGCCGCGGAAAAAAAGGGCCGGATCCGGCCTCCGAAAGGGCGTACCGCGAAAAAACGGGCCGGATCCGGCCTCCGAAACGGCGTGCCGCGGAAAAACCGGGCCGGATCCGGCCTCCGAAACGGCGTGCCGCGGAAAAACCGGGCCGGATCCGGCCTCCGAAACGGCGTGCCGCGGAAAAAACGGGCCGGATCCGTCCTCCGAAACGGCGTGCCGCGGAAAAACCGGGCCGGATCCTGCCTCCGAAACGGCGTGCCGCGGAAAAAACCGGGCCGGATCCGGCCTCCGAAACGGCGTTCCGCGGAAATACCGGGCCGGATCCGGCCTCCGAAACGGCGTGCCGCGGAAAAAACCGGGCCGGATCCGGCCTCCGAAACGGCGTGCCGCGGAAAAAAAGGGCCGGATCCGGCCTCCGAAAGGGCGTACCGCGAAAAAAACGGGCCGGATCCGTCCTCCGAAACGGCGTGCCGCGGAAAAACCGGGCCGGATCCGGCCTCCGAAACGGCGTGCCGCGGAAAAACCGGGCCGGATCCGTCCTCCGAAACGGCGTGCCGCGGAAAAACCGGGCCGGATCCGGCCTCCGAAACGGCGTGCCGCGGAAAAACCGGGCCGGATCCGGCCTCCGAAACGGCGTGCCGCGGCAAAACCGGGCCGGATCCGGCCTCCGAAACGGCGTGCCGCGGAAAAACCGGGCCGGATCCGGCCTCCGAAACGGCGTGCCGCGGAAAAACCGGGCCGGATCCGGCCTCCGAAACGGCGTGCGGCGGAAAAACCGGGCCGGATCCGGCCTCCGAAACGGCGTGCCGCGGAAAAAACGGGCCGGATCCGGCCTCCGAAACGGCGTGCCGCGGAAAAAAAGGGGCCGGATCCGGCCTCCGAAATGGCGTGCCGCAGAAAAAACCGGGCCGGATCCGGCCTCCGAAATGGCGTGCCGCGGAAAAACCGGGCCGGATCCGGCCTCCGAAACGGCGTGCCGCGGAAAAAAAGGGCCGGATCCGGCCTCCGAAACGGCGTGCCGCGGAAAAACCGGGCCGGATCCGTCCTCCCGAAACGGCGTGCCGCGGAAAAACCGGGCCGGATCCGGCCTCCGAACGGCGTGCCGCGGAAAAAACGGGCCGGATCCGGCCTCCGAAACGGCGTTCCGCGGAAATACCGGGCCGGATCCGGCCTCCGAAACGGCGTGCCGCGGAAAAACCGGGGCCGGATCCGGCCTCCGAAACGGCGTGCCGTGGAAAAAAACGGGCCGGATCCGGCCTCCGAAACGGCGTGCCGCGGAAAAAAACCGGGCCGGATCCGGCCTCCGAAACGGCGTGCCGCGGAAAAACCGGGGCCGGATCCGGCCTCCGAAACGGCGTGCGGCGGAAAAACCGGGCCGGATCCGGCCTCCGAAACGGCGTGCCGCGGAAAAACCGGGCCGGATCCGCCCTCCGAAACGGCGTGCCGCGGAAAAACCGGGCCGGATCCGGCCTCCGAAACGGCGTGCCGCGGAAAAAAAGGGCCGGATCCGGCCTCCGAAAGGGCGTTACCGCGAAAAAAAACGGGCCGGATCCGGCCTCCGAAACGGCGTGCCGCGGAAAAACCGGGCCGGATCCGGCCTCCGAAACGGCGTGCCGCGGAAAAACCGGGCCGGATCCGGCCTCCGAAACGGCGTGCCGCGGAAAAACCGGGCCGGATCCGGCCTCCGAAACGGCGTGCCGCGGAAAAAACGGACCGGATCCGGCCTCCGAAACGGCGTGCCGCGGAAAAACCGGGCCGGATCCGGCCTCCGAAACGGCGTGCCGCGGAAAAAACGGGCCGGATCCGGCCTCCGAAACGGCGTGCCGCGGAAAAACCGGGCCGGATCCGGCTCCGAAACGGCGTGCCGCGGAAAAAAAGGCCGGATCCGGCCTCCGAAACGGCGTGCCGCGGAAAAACCGGGCCGGATCCGCCTCCGAAACGGCGTGTGCCGCGGAAAAACCGGGCCGGATCCGGCCTCCGAAACGGCGTGCCGCGGAAAAACCGGGCCGGATCCGGCCTCCGAAACGGCGTGCCGCGGAAAAAATGGGCCGGATCCGTCCTCCGAAACGGCGTGCCGCGGAAAAAAACCGGGCCGGATCCGGCCTCCGAAACGGCGTGCCGCGGAAAAACCGGGCCGGATCCGGCCTCCGAAACGGCGTGCCGCGGAAAAACCGGGCCGGATCCGGCCTCGACGAACGGCGTGCCGCGGGAAAAACCGGGGGCCGGATCCGGCCTCCGAAACGGCGTGCCGCGGAAAAAACCGGGCCGGATCCGGCCTCCGAAACGGCGTGCCGCGGAAAAACCGGGCCGGATCCGGCCTCCGAAACGGCGTGCCGCGGAAAAAACCGGGCCGGATCCGCCTCCGAAACGGCGTGCCGCGGAAAAACCGGGCCGGATCCGGGCCTCCGAAACGGCGTGCCGCGGAAAAAAAGGGCCGGATCCGGCCTCCGAAACGGCGTGCCGCGGAAAAACGGGCCGGATCCGGCCTCCGAAACGGCGTGCCGCGGAAAAAACGGGCCGGATCCGGCCTCCGAAACGGCGTGCCGCGGAAAAAACCGGGCCGGATCCGGCCTCCGAAACGGCGTGCCGCGGAAAAACCGGGCCGGATCCGGCCTCCGAAACGGCGTGCCGCGGAAAAAAAGGGCCGGATCCGGCCTCCGAAAGGGCGTACCGCGAAAAAACGGGCCGGATCCGGCCTCCGAAACGGCGTGCCGCGGAAAAAACCGGGCCGGATCCGGCCTCCGAAACGGCGTGCCGCGGAAAAAACGGGCCGGATCCGGCCTCCGAAACGGCGTGCCGCGGAAAAACCGGGCCGGATCCGGCCTCCGAAACGGCGTGCCGCGGAAAAAAAACGGGCCGGATCCGGCCTCCGAAACGGCGTGCCGCGGAAAAAACCGGGCCGGATCCGGCCTCCGAAACGGCGTGCCGCGGAAAAAAACGGGCCGGATCCGGCCTCCGAAACGGCGGTGCCGCGGAAAAACCGGGCCGGATCCGGCCTCCGAAACGGCGTGCCGCGGAAAAACCGGGCCGGATCCGGCCTCCGAAACGGCGTGCCGCGGAAAAACCGGGCCGGATCCGTCCTCCGAAACGGCGTGCCGCGGAAAAACCGGGCCGGATCCGGCCTCCGAAACGGCGTGCCGCGGGAAAAAACGGGCCGGATCCGGCCTCCGAAACGGCGTGCCGCGGAAAAACCGGGCCGGATCCGGCCTCCGAAACGGCGTGCCGCGGAAAAAACCGGGCCGGATCCGGCCTCCGAAACGGCGTGCCGCGGAAAAAACGGCCGGATCCGGCCTCCGAAACGGCGTGCCGCGGAAAAAAAGGGCCGGATCCGGCCTCCGAAATGGCGTGCGCAGAAAAACCGGGCCGGATCCGGCCTCCGAAACGGCGTGCCGCGGAAAAAAAGGGCCGGATCCGGCCTCCGAAAGGGCGTACCGCGAAAAAACGGGCCGGATCCGGCCTCCGAAACGGCGTGCCGCGGAAAAACCGGGCCGGATCCGGCCTCCGAAACGGCGTGCCGCGGAAAAACCGGGCCGGATCCGGCCTCCGAAACGGCGTGCCGCGGAAAAACCGGGCCGGATCCGGCCTCCGAAACGGCGTGCCGCGGAAAAAACGGGCCGGATCCGGCCTCCGAAACGGCGTGCCGCGGAAAAACCGGGCCGGATCCGGCCTCCGAAACGGCGTGCCGCGGAAAAAACGGGCCGGATCCGGCCTCCGAAACGGCGTGCCGCGGAAAAACCGGGCCGGATCCGGCCTCCGAAACGGCGTGCCGCGGAAAAAAAGGCCGGATCCGGCCTCCGAAACGGCGTGCCGCGGAAAAACCGGGCCGGATCCGGCCTCCGAAACGGCGTGCCGCGGAAAAACCGGGCCGGATCCGGCCTCCGAAACGAGCGTGCCGCGGAAAAACCGGGCCGGATCCGGCCTCCGAAACGGGCGTGCCGCAGGAAAAAATGGGCCGGATCCGTCCTCCGAAACGGCGTGCCGCGGAAAAACCGGGCCGGATCCGGCCTCTGAAACGGCGTGCCGCGGAAAAACCGGGCCGGATCCGGCCTCCGAAACGGCGTGCCGCGGAAAAACCGGGCCGGATCCGGCCTCCGAAACGGCGTGCCGCGGAAAAACCGGGCCGGATCCGGCCTCCGAAACGGCGTGCCGCGGAAAAACCGGGCCGGATCCGGCCTCCGAAACGGCGTGCCGCGGAAAAACCGGGCCGGATCCGTCCTCCGAAACGGCGTGCCGCGGAAAAACCGGGCCGGATCCGGCCTCCCGAAACGGCGTGCCGCGGAAAAACCGGGCCGGATCCGGCCTCCGAAACGGCGTGCCGCGGAAAAAAAGGGCCGGATCCGGCCTCCGAAACGGCGTGCCGCGGAAAAAACCGGGCCGGATCCGGCCTCCGAAACGGCGTGCCGCGGAAAAAACGGGCCGGATCCGGCCTCCGAAACGGCGTGCCGCGGAAAAACCGGGCCGGATCCGGCCTCCGAAACGGCGTGCCGCGGAAAAACCGGGCCGGATCCGGCCTCCGAAACGGCGTGCCGCGGAAAAAAGAGGCCGGATCCGGCCTCCGAAAGGGCGTACCGCGAAAAAACGGGCCGGATCCGGCCTCCGAAACGGCGTGCCGCGGAAAAACCGGGCCGGATCCGGCCTCCGAAACGGCGTGCCGCGGAAAAAACGGGCCGGATCCGGCCTCCGAAACGGCGTGCCGCGGAAAAAACCGGGCCGGATCCGGCCTCCGAAACGGCGTGCCGCGGAAAAAAACGGGCCGGATCCGGCCTCCGAAACGGCGTGCCGCGGAAAAACCGGGCCGGATCCGGCCTCCGAAACGGCGTGCCGCGGAAAAAACGGGCCGGATCCGGCCTCCGAAACGGCGTGCCGCGGAAAAACCGGGCCGGATCCGGCCTCCGAAACGGCGTGCCGCGGAAAAACCGGGCCGGATCCGGCCTCCGAAACGGCGTGCCGCGGAAAAACCGGGCCGGATCCGGCCTCCGAAACGGCGTGCCGCGGAAAAAACCGGGCCGATCCGGCCTCCGAAACGGCGTGCCGCGGAAAAAACGGGCCGGATCCGGCCTCCGAAACGGCGTGCCGCGGAAAAACCGGGCCGGATCCGGCCTCCGAAACGGCGTGCCGCGGAAAAACCGGGCCGGATCCGGCCTCCGAAACGGCGTGCCGCGGAAAAAACGGCCGGATCCGGCCTCCGAAACGGCGTGCCGCGGAAAAAAAGGGCCGGATCCGGCCTCCGAAATGGCGTGCCGCGAGAAAAACCGGGAACGGCCGGATCCGGCCTCCGAAACGGCGTGCCGCGGAAAAAAAGGGCCGGATCCGGCCCTCCGAAACGGCGTGCCGCGGAAAAACCGGGCCGGATCCGTCCTCCGAAACGGCGTGCCGTGGAAAAACCGGGCCGGATCCGGCCTCCGAAACGGCGTGCCGCGGAAAAACCGGGCCGGATCCGGCCTCCGAAACGGCGTGCCGCGGAAAAACCGGGCCGGATCCGGCCTCCGAAACGGCGTGCCGCGGAAAAAACCGGGCCGGATCCGGCCTCCGAAATGGCGTGCGCGCGGAAAAACCGGGCCGGATCCGGCCTCCGAAACGGCGTGCCGCGGAAAAACCGGGCCGGATCCGGCCTCCGAAACGGCGTGCCGCGGAAAAACCGGGCCGGATCCGGCCTCCGAAACGGCGTGCCGCGGAAAAACCGGGCCGGATCCGGCCTCCGAAACGGCGTGCCGCGGAAAAACCGGGGCCGGATCCGGCCTCCGAAACGGCGTGCCGCGGAAAAACCGGGCCGGATCCGGCCTCCGAAACGGCGTGCCGCGGAAAAAAAGGGCCGGATCCGGCCTCCGAAACGGCGTGCCGCGGAAAAACCGGGCCGGATCCGGCCTCCGAAACGGCGTGCCGCGGAAAAAAACGGGTCGGATCCGGCCTCCGAAACGGCGTGCCGCGGAAAAAACCGGGCCGGAACCGGCCTCCGAAACGGTGTGCCGCGGAAAAACCGGGCCGGATCCGGCCCTCCGAAACGGCGTGCCGCGGAAAAACCGGGCCGGATCCGGCCTCCGAAACGGCGTGCCGCGGAAAAACCGGGCCGGATCCGGCCTCCGAAACGGCGTGCCGCGGAAAAACCGGGCCGGATCCGGCCTCCGAAACGGCGTGCCGCGGGAAAAACCGGGCCGGATCCGGCCTCCGAAACGGCGTGCCGCGGAAAAAAAGGGCCGGATCCGGCCTCCGAAAGGGCGTACCGCGAAAAAACGGGCCGGATCCGGCCTCCGAAACGGCGGTGCCGCGGAAAAACCGGGCCGGATCCGGCCTCCGAAACGGCGTGCCGCGGAAAAAACGGGCCGGATCCGGCCTCCGAAACGGCGTGCCGCGGAAAAAACGGGCCGGATCCGGCCTCCGAAACGGCGTGCCGCGGAAAAAAACGTGCCGGATCCGGCCTCCGAAACGGCGGATCCGGCCTCCGAAACGGCGTGCCGCGGAAAAAACGGGCCGGATCCGGCCTCCGAAACGGCGTGCCGCGGAAAAAAACGTGCCGGATCCGGCCTCCGAAACGGCGTGCCGCGGAAAAACCGGGGCCGGAACCGGCCTCCGAAACGGTGTGCCGTGGAAAAACCGGGCCGGATCCGGCCTCCGAAACGGCGTGCCGCGGAAAAACCGGGCCGGATCCGGCCTCCGAAACGGCGTGCCGCGGAAAAAAGGGCCGGATCCGGCCTCCGAAAGGGCGTACCGCGAAAAAAACGGGCCGGATCCGGCCTCCGAAACGGCGTGCGCGGAAAAACCGGGCCGGATCCGGCCTCCGAAACGGCGTGCCGCGGAAAAACCGGGCCGGATCCGGCCTCCGAAACGGCGTGCCGCGGAAAAAAACGGGCCGGATCCGGCCTCCGAAACGGCGTGCCGCGGAAAAACCGGGCCGGATCCGGCCTCCGAAACGGCGTGCCGCGGCAAAAACCGGGCCGGATCCGGCCTCCGAAACGGCGTGCCGCGGAAAAACCGGGCCGGATCCGGCCTCCGAAACGGCGTGCCGCGGAAAAACCGGGCCGGATCCGGCCTCCGAAACGGCGTGCGGCGGAAAAACCGGGCCGGATCCGGCCTCCGAAACGGCGTGCCGCGGAAAAACCGGGCCGGATCCGGCCTCCGAAACGGCGTGCCGCGGAAAAAAAGGGCCGGATCCGGCCTCCGAAATGGCGTGCCGCAGAAAAACCGGGCCGGATCCGGCCTCCGAAACGGCGTGCCGCGGAAAAACCGGGCCGGATCCGGCCTCCGAAACGGCGTGCCGCGGAAAAAAAAGGGCCGGATCCGGCCTCCGAAACGGCGTGCCGCGGAAAAACCGGGCCGGATCCGGCCTCCGAAACGGCGTGCGCGGAAAAACCGGGCCGGATCCGGCCTCCGAAACGGCGTGCCGCGGAAAAAACCGGGCCGGATCCGGCCTCCGAAACGGCGTTCCGCGGAAATACCGGGCCGGATCCGGCCTCCGAAACGGCGTGCCGCGGAAAAACCGGGCCGGATCCGGCCTCCGAAACGGCGTGCCGCGGAAGAAACGGGCCGGATCCGGCCTCCGAAACGGCGTGCCGCGGAAAAAACGGGCCGGATCCGGCCTCCGAAACGGCGTGCCGCGGAAAAACCGGGCCGGAACCGGCCTCCGAAACGGTGTGCCGTGGAAAAACCGGGCCGGATCCGGCCTCCGAAACGGCGTGCCGCGGAAAAACCGGGCCGGATCCGGCCTCCGAAACGGCGTGCCGCGGAAAAAAGGGCCGGATCCGGCCTCCGAAAGGGCGTACCGCGAAAAAACGGGGCCGGATCCGGCCTCCGAAACGGCGTGCCGCGGAAAAACCGGGCCGGATCCGGCCTCCGAAACGGCGGTGCCGCGGAAAAACCGGGCCGGATCCGGCCTCCGAAACGGCGTGCCGCGGAAAAAACCGGGCCGGATCCGGCCTCCGAAACGGCGTGCCGCGGAAAAACCGGGCCGGATCCGGCCTCCGAAACGGCGTGCCGCGGAAAAACCGGGCCGGATCCGGCCTCCGAAACGGCGTGCCGCGGAAAAAAAGGCCGGATCCGGCCTCCGAAACGGCGTTGCCGCGGAAAAAACCGGGCCGGATCCGGCCTCCGAAACGGCGTGCCGCGGAAAAAACCGGGCCGGATCCGGCCTCCGAAACGGCGTGCCGCGGAAAAACCGGGCCGGATCCGGCCTCCGAAACGGCGTGCCGCGGAAAAACCGGGCCGGATCCGGCCTCCGAAACGGCGTGCCGCGGAAAAAACCGGGCCGGATCCGTCCCTCCGAAACGGCGTGCCGCGGAAAAAACCGGGCCGGATCCGGCCTCCGAAACGGCGTGCCGCGGAAAAAACGGGCCGGATCGGCCTCCGAAACGGCGTGCCGCGGAAAAACCGGGCCGGATCCGTCCTCCGAAACGGCGTGCCGCGGAAAAACCGGGCCGGATCCGGCCTCCGAAACGGCGTGCCGCGGAAAAACCGGGCCGGATCCGGCCTCCGAAACGGCGTGCCGCGGAAAAACCGGGCGGATCCGGCCTCCGAAACGGCGTGCCCGCGGCAAAACCGGGCCGGATCCGGCCTCCGAAACGGCGTGCCGCGGAAAAACCGGGCCGGATCCGGCCTCCGAAACGGCGTGCCGCGGAAAAACCGGGCCGGATCCGGCCTCCGAAACGGCGTGCGGCGGAAAAACCGGGCCGGATCCGGCCTCCGAAACGGCGTGCCGCGGAAAAAAACGTGCCGGATCCGGCCTCCGAAACGGCGTGCCGCGGAAAAAAAAGGGCCGGATCCGGCCTCCGAAATGGCGTGCCGCAGAAAAAACCGGGCCGGATCCGGCCTCCGAAATGGCGTGCCGCGGAAAAAACCGGGCCGGATCCGGCCTCCGAAACGGCGTGCCGCGGAAAAAAAGGGCCGGATCCGGCCTCCCGAAACGGCGTGCCGCGGAAAAAACCGGGCCGGATCCGTCCTCCGAAACAGCGTGCCGCGGAAAAACCGGGCCGGATCCGGCCTCCGAAACGGCGTGCCGCGGAAAAAACGGGGCCGGATCCGGCCTCCGAAACGGCGTTCCGCGGAAATACCGGGCCGGATCCGGCCTCCGAAACGGCGTGCCGCGGAAAAAACCGGGCCGGATCCGGCCTCCGAAACGGCGTGCCGTGGAAAAAACGGGCCCGGATCCGGCCTCCGAAACGGCGTGCCGCGGAAAAACCGGGCCGGATCCGGCCTCCGAAACGGCGTGCCGCGGAAAAAACCGGGCCGGATCCGGCCTCCGAAACGGCGTGCCGCGGAAAAAACCGGGCCGGATCCGGCCTCCCGAAACGGCGTGCCGCGGAAAAAACCGGGCCGGATCCGGCCTCCGAAACGGCGTGCCGCGGAAAAAAAGGGGCCGGATCCGGCCTCCGAAAGGGCGTACCGCGAAAAAAACGGGCCGGATCCGGCCTCCGAAACGGCGTGCCGCGGAAAAACCGGGCCGGATCCGGCCTCCGAAACGGCGTGCCGCGGAAAAACCGGGCCGGATCCGGCCTCCGAAACGGCGTGCCGCGGAAAAACCGGGCCGGATCCGGCCTCCGAAACGGCGTGCCGCGGAAAAAACGGGCCGGATCCGGCCTCCGAAACGGCGTGCCGCGGAAAAACCGGGCCGGATCCGGCCTCCGAAACGGCGTGCCGCGGAAAAAACGGGCCGGATCCGGCCTCCGAAACGGCGTGCCGCGGAAAAAACCGGGCCGGATCCGGCCTCCGAAACGGCGTGCCGCGGAAAAAAAGGCCGGATCCGGCCTCCGAAACGGCGTGCCGCGGAAAAACCGGGCCGGATCCGGCCTCCGAAACGGCGTGCCGCGGAAAAACCGGGCCCGGATCCGGCCTCCGAAACGGCGTGCCGCGGAAAAACCGGGCCGGATCCGGCCTCCGAAACGGCGTGCCGCGGAAAAAATGGGCCGGATCCGTCCTCCGAAACGGCGTGCCGCGGAAAAACCGGGCCGGATCCGGCCTCCGAAACGGCGTGCCGCGGAAAAAAACGGGCCGGATCCGGCCTCCGAAACGGCGTGCCGCGGAAAAAACGGGCCGGATCCGGCCTCCGAAACGGCGTGCCGCGGAAAAAACGTGCCGGATCCGGCCTCCGAAACGGCGTGCGCGCGGGAAAAACCGGGCCGGATCCGGCCTCCGAAACGGCGTGCCGCGGGAAAAAAC
This sequence comes from Phalacrocorax aristotelis, assembly GCF_949628215.1. Lineage (NCBI taxonomy): Eukaryota > Metazoa > Chordata > Aves > Suliformes > Phalacrocoracidae > Phalacrocorax > Phalacrocorax aristotelis. Next base: position 67,862 of record NW_027441264.1, on the reverse strand, counting down.
GGGCCGGATCCGGCCTCCGAAACGGCGTGCCGCGGAAAAAAACGGGCCGGATCCGGCCTCCGAAACGGCGTGCCGCGGAAAAACCGGGCCGGAACCGGCCTCCGAAACGGTGTGCCGTGGAAAAACCGGGCCGGATCCGGCCTCCGAAACGGCGTGCCGCGGAAAAACCGGGCCGGATCCGGCCTCCGAAACGGCGTGCCGCGGAAAAAAGGGCCGGATCCGGCCTCCGAAAGGGCGTACCGCGAAAAAAACGGGCCGGATCCGGCCTCCGAAACGGCGTGCCGCGGAAAAACCGGGCCGGATCCGGCCTCCGAAACGGCGTGCCGCGGAAAAACCGGGCCGGATCCGGCCTCCGAAACGGCGTGCCGCGGAAAAACCGGGCCGGATCCGGCCTCCGAAACGGCGTGCCGCGGAAAAACCGGGCCGGATCCGGCCTCCGAAACGGCGTGCCGCGGCAAAACCGGGCCGGATCCGGCCTCCGAAACGGCGTGCCGCGGAAAAAACCGGGCCGGATCCGGCCTCCGAAACGGCGTGCCGCGGAAAAACCGGGCCGGATCCGGCCTCCGAAACGGCGTGCGGCGGAAAAACCGGGCCGGATCCGGCCTCCGAAACGGCGTGCCGCGGAAAAACCGGGCCGGATCCGGCCTCCGAAACGGCGTGCCGCGGAAAAAAAAGGGCCGGATCCGGCCTCCGAAATGGCGTGCCGCAGAAAAACCGGGCCGGATCCGGCCTCCGAAACGGCGTGCCGCGGAAAAACCGGGCCGGATCCGGCCTCCGAAACGGCGTGCCGCGGAAAAAAAGGGCCGGATCCGGCCTCCGAAACGGCGTGCCGCGGAAAAAACCGGGCCGGATCCGTCCTCCGAAACGGCGTGCCGCGGAAAAACCGGGCCGGATCCGGCCTCCGAAACGGCGTGCCGCGGAAAAACCGGGCCGGATCCGGCCTCCGAAACGGCGTTCCGCGGAAATACCGGGCCGGATCCGGCCTCCGAAACGGCGTGCCGCGGAAAAAACCGGGCCGGATCCGGCCTCCGAAACGGCGTGCCGCGGAAGAAACGGGCCGGATCCGGCCTCCGAAACGGCGTGCCGCGGAAAAAACGGGCCGGATCCGGCCTCCGAAACGGCGTGCCGCGGAAAAACCGGGCCGGAACCGGCCTCCGAAACGGTGTGCCGTGGAAAAACCGGGCCGGATCCGGCCTCCGAAACGGCGTGCCGCGGAAAAACCGGGCCGGATCCGGCCTCCGAAACGGCGTGCCGCGGAAAAAAAGGGCCGGATCCGGCCTCCGAAAGGGCGTACCGCGAAAAAAACGGGCCGGATCCGGCCTCCGAAACGGCGTGCCGCGGAAAAACCGGGCCGGATCCGGCCTCCGAAACGGCGTGCCGCGGAAAAACCGGGCCGGATCCGGCCTCCGAAACGGCGTGCCGCGGAAAAACCGGGCACGGATCCGGCCTCCGAAACGGCGTGCCGCGGAAAAACCGGGCCGGATCCGGCCTCCGAAACGGCGTGCCGCGGAAAAACCGGGCCGGATTCCGGCCTCCGAAACGGCGTGCCCGCGGAAAAAAAAGGCCGGATCCGGCCTCCGAAACGGCGTGCCGCGGAAAAACCGGGCCGGATCCGGCCTCCGAAACGGCGTGCCGCGGAAAAAACCGGGCCGGATCCGGCCTCCGAAACGGCGTGCCGCGGGAAAAACCGGGCCGGATCCGGCCTCCGAAACGGCGTGCCGCGGAAAAAACCGGGCCGGATCCGTCCTCCGAAACGGCGTGCCGCGGAAAAACCGGGCCGGATCCGGCCTCCGAAACGGCGTGCCGCGGAAAAAAACGGGCCGGATCCGGCCTCCGAAACGGCGTGCCGCGGAAAAACCGGGCCGGATCCGTCCCTCCGAAACGGCGTGCCGCGGAAAAACCGGGCCGGATCCGGCCTCCGAAACGGCGTGCCGCGGAAAAACCGGGCCGGATCCGGCCTCCGAAACGGCGTGCCGCGGAAAAACCGGGCCGGATCCGGCCTCCGAAACGGCGTGCCGCGGCAAAAACCGGGCCGGATCCGGCCTCCGAAACGGCGTGCCGCGGAAAAAACCGGGCCGGATCCGGCCTCCGAAACGGCGTGCCGCGGAAAAACCGGGCCGGATCCGGCCTCCGAAACGGCGTGCCGCGGAAAAAACGTGCCGGAATCCGGCCTCCGAAACGGCGTGCCGCGGAAAAAAAGGGCCGGATCCGGCCTCCGAAATGGCGTGCCGCAGAAAAACCGGGCCGGATCCGGCCTCCGAAATGGCGTGCCGCGGAAAAACCGGGCCGGATCCGGCCTCCGAAACGGCGTGCCGCGGAAAAAAAGGGCCGGATCCGGCCTCCGAAACGGCGTGCCGCGGAAAAACCGGGCCGGATCCGTCCTCCGAAACAGCGTGCCGCGGAAAAAACCGGGCCGGATCCGGCCTCCGAAACGGCGTGCCGCGGAAAAAACGGGCCGGATCCGGCCTCCGAAACGGCGTGCCGCGGAAATACCGGGCCGGATCCGGCCTCCGAAACGGCGTGCCGCGGAAAAACCGGGCCGGATCCGGCCTCCGAAACGGCGTGCCGTGGAAAAAACGGGCCGGATCCGGCCTCCGAAACGGCGTGCCCGCGGAAAAACCGGGCCGGATCCGGCCTCCGAAACGGCGTGCCGCGGAAAAACCGGGCCGGATCCGGCCTCCGAAACGGCGTGCGGCGGAAAAACCGGGCCGGATCCGGCCTCCGAAACGGCGTGCCGCGGAAAAAACCGGGCCGGATCCGGCCTCCGAAAACGGCGTGCCTGCGGAAAAACCGGGCCGGATCCGGCCTCCGAAACGGCGTGCCGCGGAAAAAAAAGGGCCGGATCCGGCCTCCGAAAGGGCGTACCGCGAAAAAACGGGCCGGATCCGGCCCTCCGAAACGGCGTGCCGCGGAAAAACCGGGCCGGATCCGGCCTCCGAAACGGCGTGCCGCGGAAAAAACCGGGCCGGATCCGGCCTCCGAAACGGCGTGCCGCGGAAAAACCGGGCCGGATCCGGCCTCCGAAACGGCGTGCCGCGGAAAAAAACGGGCCGGATCCGGCCTCCGAAACGGCGTGCCGCGGAAAAACCGGGCCGGATCCGGCCTCCGAAACGGCGTGCCGCGGAAAAAAACGGGCCGGATCCGGCCTCCGAAACGGCGTGCCGCGGAAAAAACCGGGCCGGATCCGGCCTCCGAAACGGCGTGCCGCGGAAAAAAAGGCCGGATCCGGCCTCCGAAACGGCGTGCCGCGGAAAAACCGGGCCGGATCCGGCCTCCGAAACGGCGTGCCGCGGAAAAACCGGGGCCGGATCCGGCCTCCGAAACGGCGTGCCGCGGAAAAACCGGGCCGGATCCGGCCTCCGAAACGGCGTGCCGCGGAAAAAATGGGCCGGATCCGTCCTCCGAAACGGCCGAAAACGGCGTGCCGCGGAAAAACCGGGCCGGATCCGGCCTCCGAAACGGCGTGCCGCGAAAAACCGGGCCGGATCCGGCCTCCGAAACGGCGTGCCGCGGAAAAAACCGGGCCGGATCCGCTCCGAAACGGCGTGCCGCGGAAAAAACCGGGCCGGATCCGGCCTCCGAAACGGCGTGCCGCGGAAAAACCGGGCGGATCCGGCCTCCGAAACGGCGTGCGGCGGAAAAACCGGGCCGGATCCGTCCTCCGAAACGGCGTGCCAGCGGAAAAACCGGGCCGGATCCGGCCTCCGAAACGGCGTGCCGCGGAAAAACCGGGCCGGATCCGGCCTCCGAAACGGCGTGCCGCGGAAAAAAAAGGGCCGGATCCGGCCTCCGAAACGGCGTGCCGCGGAAAAACCGGGCCGGATCCGGCCTCCGAAACGGCGTGCCGCGGAAAAAACGGGCCGGATCCGGCCTCCGAAACGGCGTGCCGCGGAAAAACCGGGCCGGATCCGGCCTCCGAAACGGCGTGCCGCGAAAAACCGGGCCGGATCCGGCCTCCGAAACGGCGTGCCGCGGAAAAAAAGGGCCCGGATCCGGCCTCCGAAAGGGCGTACCGCGAAAAAACGGGCCGGATCCGGCCTCCGAAACGGCGTGCCGCGGAAAAACCCGGGCCGGATCCGGCCTCCGAAACGGCGTGCCGCGGAAAAAACGGGCCGGATCCGGCCTCCGAAACGGCGTGCCGCGGAAAAACCGGGCCGGATCCGGCCTCCGAAACGGCGTGCCGCGGAAAAAACGGGCCGGATCCGGCCTCCGAAACGGCGTGCCGCGGAAAAACCGGGCCGGATCCGGCCTCCGAAACGGCGTGCCGCGGAAAAAACGGGCCGGATCCGGCCTCCGAAACGGCGTGCCGCGGAAAAACCGGGCCGGATCCGGCCTCCGAAACGGCGTGCCGCGGAAAAACCGGGCCGGATCCGGCCTCCGAAACGGCGTGCCGCGGAAAAACCGGGCCGGATCCGTCCTCCGAAACGGCGTGCCGCGGAAAAACCGGGCCGGATCCGGCCTCCGAAACGGCGTGCCGCGGAAAAAACGGGCCGGATCCGGCCTCCGAAACGGCGTGCCGCGGAAAAACCGGGCCGGATCCGGCCTCCGAAACGGCGTGCCGCGGAAAAACCGGGCCGGATCCGGCCTCCGAAACGGCGTGCCGCGGAAAAAACGGGCCGGATCCGGCCTCCGAAACGGCGTGCCGCGGAAAAAAAGGGCCGGATCCGGCCTCCGAAATGGCGTGCCGCAGAAAAACCGGGCCGGATCCGGCCTCCGAAACGGCGTGCCGCGGAAAAAAAGGGCCGGATCCGGCCTCCGAAAGGGCGTACCGCGAAAAAACGGGCCGGATCCGGCCTCCGAAACGGCGTGCCGCGGAAAAACCGGGCCGGATCCGGCCTCCGAAACGGCGTGCCGCGGAAAAACCGGGCCGGATCCGGCCTCCGAAACGGCGTGCCGCGGAAAAACCGGGCCGGATCCGGCCTCCGAAACGGCGTGCCGCGGAAAAAACGGGCCGGATCCGGCCTCCGAAACGGCGTGCCGCGGAAAAACCGGGCCGGATCCGGCCTCCGAAACGGCGTGCCGCGGAAAAAACGGGCCGGATCCGGCCTCCGAAACGGCGTGCCGCGGAAAAACCGGGCCGGATCCGGCCTCCGAAACGGCGTGCCGCGGAAAAAAAGGCCGGATCCGGCCTCCGAAACGGCGTGCCGCGGAAAAACCGGGCCGGATCCGGCCTCCGAAACGGCGTGCCGCGGAAAAACCGGGCCGGATCCGGCCTCCGAAACGGCGTGCCGCGGAAAAACCGGGCCGGATCCGGCCTCCGAAACGGCGTGCCGCGGAAAAAATGGGCCGGATCCGTCCTCCGAAACGGCGTGCCGCGGAAAAACCGGGCCGGATCCGGCCTCCGAAACGGCGTGCCGCGGAAAAACCGGGCCGGATCCGGCCTCCGAAACGGCGTGCGGCGGAAAAACCGGGCCGGATCCGGCCTCCGAAACGGCGTGCCGCGGAAAAACCGGGCCGGATCCGGCCTCCGAAACGGCGTGCCGCGGAAAAACCGGGCCGGATCCGGCCTCCGAAACGGCGTGCGGCGGAAAAACCGGGCCGGATCCGTCCTCCGAAACGGCGTGCCGCGGAAAAAACCGGGCCGGATCCGGCCTCCGAAACGGCGTGCCGCGGAAAAACCGGGCCGGATCCGGCCTCCGAAACGGCGTGCCGCGGAAAAAAAGGGCCGGATCCGGCCTCCGAAACGGCGTGCCGCGGAAAAACCGGGCCGGATCCGGCCTCCGAAACGGCGTGCCGCGGAAAAAACGGGCCGGATCCGGCCTCCGAAACGGCGTGCCGCGGAAAAACCGGGCCGGATCCGGCCTCCGAAACGGCGTGCCGCGGAAAAACCGGGCCGGATCCGGCCTCCGAAACGGCGTGCCGCGGAAAAAAAGGGCCGGATCCGGCCTCCGAAAGGGCGTACCGCGAAAAAACGGGCCGGATCCGGCCTCCGAAACGGCGTGCCGCGGAAAAACCGGGCCGGATCCGGCCTCCGAAACGGCGTGCCGCGGAAAAAACGGGCCGGATCCGGCCTCCGAAACGGCGTGCCGCGGAAAAACCGGGCCGGATCCGGCCTCCGAAACGGCGTGCCGCGGAAAAAACGGGCCGGATCCGGCCTCCGAAACGGCGTGCCGCGGAAAAACCGGGCCGGATCCGGCCTCCGAAACGGCGTGCCGCGGAAAAACCGGGCCGGATCCGGCCTCCGAAACGGCGTGCCGCGGCAAAACCGGGCCGGATCCGGCCTCCGAAACGGCGTGCCGCGGAAAAACCGGGCCGGATCCGTCCTCCGAAACGGCGTGCCGCGGAAAAACCGGGCCGGATCCGGCCTCCGAAACGGCGTGCCGCGGAAAAAACGGGCCGGATCCGGCCTCCGAAACGGCGTGCCGCGGAAAAACCGGGCCGGATCCGGCCTCCGAAACGGCGTGCCGCGGAAAAACCGGGCCGGATCCGGCCTCCGAAACGGCGTGCCGCGGAAAAAACGGGCCGGATCCGGCCTCCGAAACGGCGTGCCGCGGAAAAAAAGGGCCGGATCCGGCCTCCGAAATGGCGTGCCGCAGAAAAACCGGGCCGGATCCGGCCTCCGAAACGGCGTGCCGCGGAAAAAAAGGGCCGGATCCGGCCTCCGAAACGGCGTGCCGCGGAAAAACCGGGCCGGATCCGTCCTCCGAAACGGCGTGCCGTGGAAAAACCGGGCCGGATCCGGCCTCCGAAACGGCGTGCCGCGGAAAAACCGGGCCGGATCCGGCCTCCGAAACGGCGTGCCGCGGAAAAACCGGGCCGGATCCGGCCTCCGAAACGGCGTGCCGCGGAAAAACCGGGCCGGATCCGGCCTCCGAAATGGCGTGCCGCGGAAAAACCGGGCCGGATCCGGCCTCCGAAACGGCGTGCCGCGGAAAAACCGGGCCGGATCCGGCCTCCGAAACGGCGTGCCGCGGAAAAACCGGGCCGGATCCGGCCTCCGAAACGGCGTGCCGCGGAAAAACCGGGCCGGATCCGGCCTCCGAAACGGCGTGCCGCGGAAAAACCGGGCCGGATCCGGCCTCCGAAACGGCGTGCCGCGGAAAAACCGGGCCGGATCCGGCCTCCGAAACGGCGTGCCGCGGAAAAAAAGGGCCGGATCCGGCCTCCGAAACGGCGTGCCGCGGAAAAACCGGGCCGGATCCGGCCTCCGAAACGGCGTGCCGCGGAAAAAACGGGTCGGATCCGGCCTCCGAAACGGCGTGCCGCGGAAAAACCGGGCCGGAACCGGCCTCCGAAACGGTGTGCCGCGGAAAAACCGGGCCGGATCCGGCCTCCGAAACGGCGTGCCGCGGAAAAACCGGGCCGGATCCGGCCTCCGAAACGGCGTGCCGCGGAAAAAACCGGGCCGGATCCGGCCTCCGAAACGGCGTGCCGCGGAAAAACCGGGCCGGATCCGGCCTCCGAAACGGCGTGCCGCGGAAAAACCGGGCCGGATCCGGCCTCCGAAACGGCGTGCCGCGGAAAAAAAGGGCCGGATCCGGCCTCCGAAAGGGCGTACCGCGAAAAAACGGGCCGGATCCGGCCTCCGAAACGGCGTGCCGCGGAAAAACCGGGCCGGATCCGGCCTCCGAAACGGCGTGCCGCGGAAAAAACGGGCCGGATCCGGCCTCCGAAACGGCGTGCCGCGGAAAAAACGGGCCGGATCCGGCCTCCGAAACGGCGTGCCGCGGAAAAAACGTGCCGGATCCGGCCTCCGAAACGGCGTGCCGCGGAAAAACCGGGCCGGATCCGGCCTCCGAAACGGCGTGCCGCGGAAAAAACGGGCCGGATCCGGCCTCCGAAACGGCGTGCCGCGGAAAAAACGGGCCGGATCCGGCCTCCGAAACGGCGTGCCGCGGAAAAACCGGGCCGGAACCGGCCTCCGAAACGGTGTGCCGTGGAAAAACCGGGCCGGATCCGGCCTCCGAAACGGCGTGCCGCGGAAAAACCGGGCCGGATCCGGCCTCCGAAACGGCGTGCCGCGGAAAAAAGGGCCGGATCCGGCCTCCGAAAGGGCGTACCGCGAAAAAACGGGCCGGATCCGGCCTCCGAAACGGCGTGCCGCGGAAAAACCGGGCCGGATCCGGCCTCCGAAACGGCGTGCCGCGGAAAAACCGGGCCGGATCCGGCCTCCGAAACGGCGTGCCGCGGAAAAACCGGGCCGGATCCGGCCTCCGAAACGGCGTGCCGCGGAAAAACCGGGCCGGATCCGGCCTCCGAAACGGCGTGCCGCGGCAAAACCGGGCCGGATCCGGCCTCCGAAACGGCGTGCCGCGGAAAAACCGGACCGGATCCGGCCTCCGAAACGGCGTGCCGCGGAAAAACCGGGCCGGATCCGGCCTCCGAAACGGCGTGCGGCGGAAAAACCGGGCCGGATCCGGCCTCCGAAACGGCGTGCCGCGGAAAAACCGGGCCGGATCCGGCCTCCGAAACGGCGTGCCGCGGAAAAAAAGGGCCGGATCCGGCCTCCGAAATGGCGTGCCGCAGAAAAACCGGGCCGGATCCGGCCTCCGAAACGGCGTGCCGCGGAAAAACCGGGCCGGATCCGGCCTCCGAAACGGCGTGCCGCGGAAAAAAAGGGCCGGATCCGGCCTCCGAAACGGCGTGCCGCGGAAAAACCGGGCCGGATCCGTCCTCCGAAACGGCGTGCCGCGGAAAAACCGGGCCGGATCCGGCCTCCAAAACGGTGTGCCGTGGAAAAACCGGGCCGGATCCGGCCTCCGAAACGGCGTGCCGCGGAAAAACCGGGCCGGATCCGGCCTCCGAAACGGCGTGCCGCGGAAAAAAGGGCCGGATCCGGCCTCCGAAAGGGCGTACCGCGAAAAAACGGGCCGGATCCGGCCTCCGAAACGGCGTGCCGCGGAAAAACCGGGCCGGATCCGGCCTCCGAAACGGCGTGCCGCGGAAAAACCGGGCCGGATCCGGCCTCCGAAACGGCGTGCCGCGGAAAAACCGGGCCGGATCCGGCCTCCGAAACGGCGTGCCGCGGAAAAACCGGGCCGGATCCGGCCTCCGAAACGGCGTGCCGCGGAAAAACCGGGCCGGATCCGGCCTCCGAAACGGCGTGCCGCGGAAAAACCGGGCCGGATCCGGCCTCCGAAACGGCGTGCCGCGGAAAAAAAGGCCGGATCCGGCCTCCGAAACGGCGTGCCGCGGAAAAACCGGGCCGGATCCGGCCTCCGAAACGGCGTGCCGCGGAAAAACCGGGCCGGATCCGGCCTCCGAAACGGCGTGCCGCGGAAAAACCGGGCCGGATCCGGCCTCCGAAACGGCGTGCCGCGGAAAAACCGGGCCGGATCCGGCCTCCGAAACGGCGTGCCGCGGAAAAACCGGGCCGGATCCGTCCTCCGAAACGGCGTGCCGCGGAAAAACCGGGCCGGATCCGGCCTCCGAAACGGCGTGCCGCGGAAAAAACGGGCCGGATCCGGCCTCCGAAACGGCGTGCCGCGGAAAAACCGGGCCGGATCCGGCCTCCGAAACGGCGTGCCGCGGAAAAACCGGGCCGGATCCGGCCTCCGAAATGGCGTGCCGCAGAAAAACCGGGCCGGATCCGGCCTCCGAAACGGCGTGCCGCGGAAAAACCGGGCCGGATCCGGCCTCCGAAACGGCGTGCCGCGGAAAAAAAGGGCCGGATCCGGCCTCCGAAACGGCGTGCCGCGGAAAAACCGGGCCGGATCCGGCCTCCGAAACGGCGTGCCGCGGAAAAACCGGGCCGGATCCGGCCTCCGAAACGGCGTGCCGCGGAAAAACCGGGCCGGATCCGGCCTCCGAAACGGCGTGCCGCGGAAGAAACGGGCCGGATCCGGCCTCCGAAACGGCGTGCCGCGGAAAAACCGGGCCGGATCCGGCCTCCGAAACGGCGTGCCGCGGAAAAACCGGGCCGGATCCGGCCTCCGAAACGGCGTGCCGCGGAAAAACCGGGCCGGAACCGGCCTCCGAAACGGTGTGCCGTGGAAAAACCGGGCCGGATCCGGCCTCCGAAACGGCGTGCCGCGGAAAAACCGGGCCGGATCCGGCCTCCGAAACGGCGTGCCGCAGAAAAAACGGGCCGGATCCGGCCTCCGAAAGGGCGTGCCGCGAAAAAACCGGGCCGGATCCGGCCTCCGAAACGGCGTGCCGCGGAAAAAACCGGGCCGGATCCGGCCTCCGAAACGGCGTGCCGCGGAAAAACCGGGCCGGATCCGGCCTCCAAAACGGCGTGCCGCGGAAAAAACCGGGCCGGATCCGGCCTCCGAAACGGCGTGCCGCGGAAAAACCGGGCCGGATCCGGCCTCCGAAACGGCGTGCCGCGGAAAAAAAGGCCGGATCCGGCCTCCGAAACGGCGTGCCGCGGAAAAACCGGGCCGGATCCGGCCTCCGAAACGGCGTGCCGCGGAAAAACCGGGCCGGATCCGACCTCCGAAACGGCGTGCCGCGGAAAAAACGGGCCGGAAACGGCGTGCCGCGGAAAAACCGGGCCGGATCCGGCCTCCGAAACGGCGTGCCGCGGAAAAACCGGGCCGGATCCGGCCTCCGAAACGGCGTGCGGCGGAAAAACCGGGCCGGATCCGGCCTCCGAAACGGCGTGCCGCGGAAAAAACGGGCCGGATCCGGCCTCCGAAACGGCGTGCCGCGGAAAAACCGGGCCGGATCCGGCCTCCGAAACGGCGTGCCGCGGAAAAAAAGGGCCGGATCCGGCCTCCGAAAGGGCGTACCGCGAAAAAAACGGGCCGGATCCGGCCTCCGAAACGGCGTGCCGCGGAAAAACCGGGCCGGATCCGGCCTCCGAAACGGCGTGCCGCGGAAAAAACGGGCCGGATCCGGCCTCCGAAACGGCGTGCCGCGGAAAAACCGGGCCGGATCCGGCCTCCGAAACGGCGTGCCGCGGAAAAAACGGGCCGGATCCGGCCTCCGAAACGGCGTGCCGCGGAAAAACCGGGCCGGATCCGGCCTCCGAAACGGCGTGCCGCGGAAAAAACGGGCCGGATCCGGCCTCCGAAACGGCGTGCCGCGGAAAAACCGGGCCGGATCCGGCCTCCGAAACGGCGTGCCGCGGAAAAACCGGGCCGGATCCGGCCTCCGAAACGGCGTGCCGCGGAAAAACCGGGCCGGATCCGGCCTCCGAAACGGCGTGCCGCGGAAAAACCGGGCCGGATCCGGCCTCCGAAACGGCGTGCCGCGGAAAAACCGGGCCGGATCCGTCCTCCGAAACGGCATGCCGCGGAAAAACCGGGCCGGATCCGGCCGCCGAAACGGCGTGCCGCGGAAAAAAAGGGCCGGATCCGGCCTCCGAAACGGCGTGCCGCGGAAAAAACGGGCCGGAAACGGCGTGCCGCGGAAAAACCGGGCCGGATCCGGCCTCCGAAACGGCGTGCCGCGGAAAAACCGGGCCGGATCCGGCCTCCGAAACGGCGTGCGGCGGAAAAACCGGGCCGGATCCGGCCTCCGAAACGGCGTGCCGCGGAAAAAACGGGCCGGATCCGGCCTCCGAAACGGCGTGCCGCGGAAAAACCGGGCCGGATCCGGCCTCCGAAACGGCGTGCGGCGGAAAAACCGGGCCGGATCCGGCCTCCGAAACGGCGTGCCGCGGAAAAACCGGGCCGGATCTGGCCTCCGAAACGGCGTGCCGCGGAAAAAAAGGGCCGGATCCGGCCTCCGAAACGGCGTGCCGCGGAAAAACCGGGCCGGATCCGGCCTCCGAAACGGCGTGCCGCGGAAAAACCGGGCCGGATCCGGCCTCCGAAACGGCGTGCCGCGGAAAAACCGGGCCGGATCCGGCCTCCGAAACGGCGTGCCGCGGAAAAACCAGGCCGGATCCGGCCTCCGAAACGGCGTGCCGCGGAAAAAAAGGGCCGGATCCGGCCTCCGAAACGGCGTGCCGCGGAAAAAAACGGGCCGGATCCGGCCTCCGAAACGGCGTGCCGCGGAAAAACCGGGCCGGATCCGGCCTCCGAAACGGCGTGCCGCGGAAAAACCGGGCCGGATACGGCCTCCGAAACGGCGTGCCGCGGAAAAACCGGGCCGGATCCGGCCTCCGAAACGGCGTCCCGCGGAAAAAAAGGGCCGCATCCGGCCTCCGAAACGGCGTGCCGCGGAAAAACCGGGCCGGATCCGACCTCCGAAACGGCGTGCCGCGGAAAAACCGGGCCGGATCCGGCCTCCGAAACGGCGTGCCGCGGAAAAATCGGGCCGGATACGGCCTCCGAAACGGCGTGCCGCGGAAAAACCGGGCCGGAAACGGCGTGCCGCGGAAAAACCGGGCCGGATCCGGCCTCCGAAACGGCGTGCCGCAGAAAAACCGGGCCGGATCCGACCTCCGAAACGGCGTGCTGCGGAAAAACCGGGCCGGATCCGGTCTCCGAAACGGCGTGCCGCGGCAAAACCGGGCCGGATCCGGCCTCCGAAACGGCGTGCTGCTGAAAAACCGGGCCGGATCCGGCCTCCGAAACGGCGTGCCGCGGAAAAAACGGGCCGGATCCGGCCTCCGAAACGGCGTGCCGCGGAAAAAAAGGGCCGGATCCGGCCTCCGAAATGGCGTGCCGCAGAAAAACCGGGCCGGATCCGTCCTCCGAAACGGCATGCCGCGGAAAAACCGGGCCGGATCCGGCCTCCGAAATGGCGTGCCGCGGAAAAACCGGGCCGGATCCGGCCTCCGAAACGGCGTGCCGCGGAAAAACCGGGCCGGATCCGGCCTCCGAAACGGCGTGCGGCGGAAAAACCGGGCCGGATCCGGCCTCCGAAACGGCGTGCCGCGGAAAAAACGGGCCGGATCCGGCCTCCGAAACGGCGTGCCGCGGAAAAACCGGGCCGGATCCGGCCTCCGAAACGGCGTGCGGCGGAAAAACCGGGCCGGATCCGGCCCTCCGAAACGGCGTGCCGCGGAAAAACCGGGCCGGATCTGGCCTCCGAAACGGCGTGCCGCGGAAAAAAAGGGCCGGATCCGGCCTCCGAAACGGCGTGCCGCGGGAAAAACCGGGCCGGATCCGGCCTCCGAAACGGGCGTGCCGCGGAAAAACCGGGCCGGATCCGGCCTCCGAAACGGCGTGCCGCGGAAAAACCGGGCCGGATCCGGCCTCCGAAACGGCGTGCCGCGGAAAAACCAGGCCGGATCCGGCCTCCGAAACGGCGTGCCGCGGAAAAAAAGGGCCGGATCCGGCCTCCGAAACGGCGTGCCGCGGAAAAACCGGGCCGGATCCGGCCTCCGAAACGGCGTGCCGCGGAAAAACCGGGCCGGATCCGGCCTCCGAAACGGCGTGCCGCGGAAAAACCGGGCCGGATCCGGCCTCCGAAACGGCGTGCCGCGGAAAAACCGGGCCGGATCCGGCCTCCGAAACGGCGTCCCGCGGAAAAAAAGGGCCGGATCCGGCCTCCGAAACGGCGTGCCGCGGAAAAACCGGGCTGGATCCGACCTCCGAAACGGCGTGCCGCGGAAAAACCGGGCCGGATCCGGCCTCCGAAACGGCGTGCCGCGGAAAAACCGGGCCGGATCCGGCCTCCGAAACGGCGTGCCGCGGAAAAACCGGGCCGGAAACGGCGTGCCGCGGAAAAACCGGGCCGGATCCGGCCTCCGAAACGGCGTGCCGCAGAAAAACCGGGCCGGATCCGGCCTCCGAAACGGCGTGCTGCGGAAAAACTGGGCCGGATCCGGTCTCCGAAACGGCGTGCCGCGGAAAAACCGGGCCGGATCCGGCCTCCGAAACGGCGTGCTGCTGAAAAACCGGGCCGGATCCGGCCTCCGAAACGGCGTGCCGCGGAAAAAAACGGGCCGGATCCGGCCTCCGAAACGGCGTGCCGCGGAAAAAAAGGGCCGGATCCGGCCTCCGAAATGGCGTGCCGCAGAAAAACCGGGCCGGATCCGTCCTCCGAAACGGCGTGCCGCGGAAAAACCGGGCCGGATCCGGCCTCCGAAACGGCGTGCCGCGGAAAAACCGGGCCGGATCCGGCCTCCGAAACGGCGTTCTGCGGAAATACCGGGCCGGATCCGGCCTCCGAAACGGCGTGCCGCGGAAAAACCGGGCCGGATCCGGCCTCCGAAACGGCGTGCCGCGGAAAAACCGGGCCGGATCCGGCCTCCGAAACGGCGTGCCGCGGAAAAAACGGGCCGGATCCGGCCTCCGAAACGGCGTGCCGCGGAAAAACCGGGCCGGAACCGGCCTCCGAAACGGTGTGCCGTGGAAAAACCGGGCCGGATCCGGCCTCCGAAACGGCGTGCCGCGGAAAAACCGGGCCGGATCCGGCCTCCGAAACGGCGTGCCGCGGAAAAACCGGGCCGGATCCGGCCTCCGAAAGGGCGTACCGCGAAAAAACGGGCCGGATCCGGCCTCCGAAACGGCGTGCCGCGGAAAAACCGGGCCGGATCCGGCCTCCGAAACGGCGTGCCGCGGAAAAACCGGGCCGGATCCGGCCTCCGAAACGGCGTGCCGCGGAAAAACCGGGCCGGATCCGGCCTCCGAAACGGCGTGCCGCGGAAAAACCGGGCCGGATCCGGCCTCCGAAACGGCGTGCCGCGGAAAAACCGGGCCGGATCCGGCCTCCGAAACGGCGTGCCGCGGAAAAAAAAGGCCGGATCCGGCCTCCGAAACGGCGTGCCGCGGAAAAACCGGGCCGGATCCGGCCTCCGAAACGGCGTGCCGCGGAAAAACCGGGCTGGATCCGGCCTCCGAAACGGCGTGCCGCGGAAAAAAACGGGCCGGAAACGGCGTGCCGCGGAAAAACCGGGCCGGATCCGGCCTCCGAAACGGCGTGCCGCGGAAAAACCGGGCCGGATCCGGCCTCCGAAACGGCGTGCCGCGGAAAAACCGGGCCGGATCCGGCCTCCGAAACGGCGTGCCGCGGAAAAAAACGGGCCGGATCCGGCCTCCGAAACGGCGTGCCGCGGAAAAACCGGGCCGGATCCGGCCTCCGAAACGGCGTGCGGCGGAAAAACCAGGCCGGATCTGGCCTCCGAAACGGCGTGCCGCGGAAAAACCGGGCCGGATCTGGCCTCCGAAACGGCGTGCCGCGGAAAAAAAAGGGCCGGATCCGGCCTCCGAAACGGCGTGCCGCGGAAAAACCGGGCCGGATCCGGCCTCCGAAACGGCGTGCCGCGGAAAAACCGGGCCGGATCCGGCCTCCGAAACGGCGTGCCGCGGAAAAACCGGGCCGGATCCGGCCTCCGAAACGGCGTGCCGCGGAAAAACCAGGCCGGATCCGGCCTCCGAAACGGCGTGCCGCGGAAAAAAAGGGCCGGATCCGGCCTCCGAAACGGCGTGCCGCGGAAAAACCGGGCCGGATCCGGCCTCCGAAACGGCGTGCCGCGGAAAAACCGGGCCGGATCCGGCCTCCGAAACGGCGTGCCGCGGAAAAACCGGGCCGGATCCGGCCTCCGAAACGGCGTGCCGCGGAAAAACCGGGCCGGATCCGGCCTCCGAAACGGCGTGCCGCGGAAAAACCGGGCCGGATCCGGCCTCCGAAACGGCGTGCCGCGGAAAAACCGGACCGGATCCGGCCTCCGAAACGGCGTGCCGCGGAAAAACCGGGCCGGATCCGGCCTCCGAAACGGCGTGCCGCGGAAAAACCGGGCCGGAAACGGCGTGCCGCGGAAAAACCGGGCCGGATCCGGCCTCCGAAACGGCGTGCCGCGGAAAAACCGGGCCGGATCCGGCCTCCGAAACGGCGTGCTGCGGAAAAACCGGGCCGGATCCGGCCTCCGAAACGGCGTGCCGCGGAAAAACCGGGCCGGATCCGGCCTCCGAAACGGCGTGCTGCTGAAAAAACGGGCCGGATCCGGCCTCCGAAACGGCGTGCCGCGGAAAAAACGGGCCGGATCCGGCCTCCGAAACGGCGTGCCGCGGAAAAGACGGGCCGGATCCGGCCTCCGAAACGGCGTGCCGCGGAAAAACCGGGCCGGATCCGGCCTCCGAAACGGCGTGCCGCGGAAAAACCGGGCCGGATCCGGCCTCCGAAACGGCGTGCCGCGGAAAAACCGGGCCGGATCCGGCCTCCGAAACGGCGTGCCGCGGAAAAACCGGGCCGGATCCGGCCTCCGAAACGGCGTGCCGCGGAAAAACCGGGCCGGATCCGGCCTCCGAAACGGCGTGCCGCGGAAAAACCGGGCCGGATCCGGCCTCCGAAACGGCGTGCCGCGGAAAAAAAGGCCGGATCCGGCCTCCGAAACGGCGTGCCGCGGAAAAACCGGGCCGGATCCGGCCTCCGAAACGGCGTGCCGCGGAAAAACCGGGCCGGATCCGGCCTCCGAAACGGCGTGCCGCGGAAAAACCGGGCCGGATCCGGCCTCCGAAACGGCGTGCCGCGGAAAAACCGGGCCGGATCCGGCCTCCGAAACGGCGTGCCGCGGAAAAACCGGGCCGGATCCGGCCTCCGAAACGGCGTGCGGCGGAAAAACCGGGCCGGATCCGTCCTCCGAAACGGCGTGCCGCGGAAAAACCGGGCCGGATCCGGCCTCCGAAACGGCGTGCCGCGGAAAAACCGGGCCGGATCCGGCCTCCGAAACGGCGTGCCGCGGAAAAAAAGGGCCGGATCCGGCCTCCGAAACGGCGTGCCGCGGAAAAACCGGGCCGGATCCGGCCTCCGAAACGGCGTGCCGCGGAAAAAACGGGCCGGATCCGGCCTCCGAAACGGCGTGCCGCGGAAAAACCGGGCCGGATCCGGCCTCCGAAACGGCGTGCCGCGGAAAAACCGGGCCGGATCCGGCCTCCGAAACGGCATGCCGTGGAAAAACCGGGCCGGATCCGGCCTCCGAAACGGCGTCCCGAGGAAAAAAAGGGCCGGATCCGGCCTCCGAAACGGCGTGCCGCGGAGAAACCGGGCCGGATCCGTCCTCCGAAACGGCGTGCCGCGGAAAAACCGGGCCGGATCCGGCCTCCGAAACGGCGTGCCGCGGAAAAACCGGGCCGGATCCGGCCTCCGAAACGGCGTGCCGCGGAAAAACCAGGCCGGATCCGGCCTCCGAAACGGCGTGCCGCGGAAAAAAAGGGCCGGATCCGGCCTCCGAAACGGCGTGCCGCGGAAAAACCGGGCCGGATCCGGCCTCCGAAACGGCGTGCCGCGGAAAAACCGGGCCGGATCCGGCCTCCGAAACGGCGTGCCGCGGAAAAACCGGGCCGGATCTGGCCTCCGAAACGGCGTCCCGCGGAAAAAAAGGGCCGGATCCGGCCTCCGAAACGGCGTGCCGCGGAAAAAACGGGCCGGATCCGGCCTCCGAAACGGCGTGCCGCGGAAAAACCGGGCCGGATCCGGCCTCCGAAATGGCGTGCCGCGGAAAAACCGGGCCGGATCCGGCCTCCGAAACGGCGTGCGGCGGAAAAACCGGGCCGGATCCGGCCTCCGAAACGGCGTGCCGCGGAAAAACCGGGCCGGATCCGGCCTCCGAAACGGCGTGCCGCGGAAAAACCGGGCCGGATCCGGCCTCCGAAATGGCGTGCCGCGGAAAAACCGGGCCGGAAACGGCGTGCCGCGGAAAAACCGGGCCGGATCCGGCCTCCGAAACGGCGTGCCGCGGAAAAACCGGGCCGGATCCGGCCTCCGAAACGGCGTGCTGCGGAAAAACCGGGCCGGATCCGGCCTCCGAAACGGCGTGCCGCGGAAAAAC
The DNA here is from genome assembly GCF_949628215.1 of Phalacrocorax aristotelis. NCBI lineage: Eukaryota > Metazoa > Chordata > Aves > Suliformes > Phalacrocoracidae > Phalacrocorax > Phalacrocorax aristotelis. The sequence goes on along the minus strand of NW_027441264.1, from coordinate 50,314 downwards.
CGGGCCGGATCCGGCCTCCGAAACGGCGTGCTGCGGAAAAAACGGGCCGGATCCGTCCTCCGAAACGGCGTGCCGCGGAAAAAACGGGCCGGATCCGGCCTCCGAAACGGCGTGCCGCGGAAAAAACGGGCCGGATCCGGCCTCCGAAACGGCGTGCCGCGGAAAAAACGGGCCGGATCCGGCCTCCGAAACGGCGTGCCGCGGAAAAACCGGGCCGGATCCGGCCTCCGAAACGGCGTGCCGTGGAAAAACCGGGCCGGATCCGGCCTCCGAAACGGCGTGCCGCGGAAAAACCGGGCCGGATCCGGCCTCCGAAACGGCGTGCCGCGGAAAAACCGGGCCGGATCCGGCCTCCGAAACGGCGTGCCGCGGAAAAACCGGGCTGGATCCGGCCTCCGAAACGGCGTGCCGCGGAAAAACCGGGCCGGATCAGGCCTCCGAAACAGCGTGCCGTGGAAAAACCGGGCCGGATCCGGCCTCCGAAACGGCGTGCCGCGGAAAAACCGGGCCGGATCCGGCCTCCGAAACGGCGTGCCGCGGAAAAACCGGACCGGATCCGGCCTCCGAAACGGCGTGCCGCGGAAAAAGAGGCCGGATCCGGCCTCCGAAACGGCGTGCCGCGGAAAAACCGGGCCGGATCCGGCCTCCGAAATGGCGTGCCGCGGAAAAACCGGGCCGGATCCGGCCTCCGAAACGGCGTGCCGCGGAAAAACCGGGCCGGATCCGGCCTCCGAAACGGCGTGCCGCGGAAAAAAAAGGCCGGATCCGGCCTCCGAAACGGCGTGCCGCGGAAAAACCGGGCCGGATCCGGCCTCCGAAACGGCGTGCCGCGGAAAAACCGGGCCGGATCCGGCCTCCGAAACGGCGTGCCGCGGAAAAACCGGGCCGGATCCGGCCTCCGAAACGGCGTGCCGCGGAAAAACCGGGCCGGATCCGGCCTCCGAAACGGCGTGCCGCGGAAAAAAAAGGCCGGATCCGGCCTCCGAAACGGCGTGCCGCGGAAAAACCGGGCCGGATCCGGCCTCCGAAACGGCGTGCCGCGGAAAAAACGGGCCGGATCCGGCCTCCGAAACGGCGTGCCGCGGAAAAACCGGGCCGGATCCGGCCTCCGAAACGGCGTGCCGCGGAAAAACCGGGCCGGATCCGGCCTCCGAAACGGCGTGCCGCGGAAAAACCGGGCCGGATCCGGCCTCCGAAACGGCGTGCCGCGGAAAAAACGGGCCGGATCCGGCCTCCGAAATGGCGTGCCGCGGAAAAACCGGGCCGGATCCGACCTCCGAAACAGCGTGCCGCGGAAAAACCGGACCGGATCCGGCCTCCGAAACGGCGTGCCGCGGAAAAACCGGGCCGGATCCGTCCTCCGAAACGGCGTGCCGCGGAAAAAACCGGGCCGGATCCGGCCTCCGAAACGGCGTGCCGCGGAAAAACCGGGCCGGATCCGGCCTCCGAAACGGCGTGCCGCGGAAAAACCGGGCCGGATCCGACCTCCGAAACGGCGTGCCGCGGAAAAACCGGGCCGGATCCGGCCTCCGAAACGGCGTGCCGCGGAAAAAACCGGGCCGGATCCGGCCTCCGAAACGGCGTGCCGCGGAAATACCGGGCCGGATCCGGCCTCCGAAACGGCGTGCCGCGGAAAAACCGGGCCGGATCCGGCCTCCGAAACGGCGTGCTGCGGAAAAACCGAGCCGGATCCGGCCTTCGAAACGGCGTGCCGCGGAAAAACCGGGCCGGATCCGGCCTCCGAAACGGCGTGCCGCGGAAAAACCGGGCCGGATCCGGCCTCCGAAACGGCGTGCCGCGGAAAAACCGGGCCGGATCCGGCCTCCGAAACGGCGTGCCGCGGAAAAACCGGGCCGGATCCGGCCTCCGAAACGGCGTGCCGCGGAAAAACCGGGCCGGATCCGGCCTCCGAAACGGCGTGCCGTGGAAAAACCAGGCCGGAAACGGCGTTCCGCGGAAAAACCGGGTCAGATCCGGCCTCCGAAACGGGGTGCCGCGGAAAAACCGGGCCGGATCCGGCCTCCGAAACGGCGTGCCGCAGAAAAACCGGGCCGGATCCGGCCTCCGAAACGGCGTGCGGCGGAAAAACCGGGCCGGATCCGGCCGCCGAAACGGCGTGCCGCGGAAAAAAAGGGCCGGATCCGGCCTCCGAAACGGCGTGCCGCGGAAAAAACCGGGCGGATCCGGCCTCCGAAACGGCGTGCCGCGGAAAAACCGGGCCGGATCCGTCCTCCGAAACGGCGTGCCGCGGAAAAACCGGGCCGGATCCGGCCTCCGAAACGGCATGCCGCGGAAAAACCGGGTCGGATCCGGCCTCCGAAACGGCGTGCCGCGGAAAAAAAGGGCCGGATCCGGCCTCCGAAACGGCGTGCCGCGGAGAAACCGGGCCGGATCCGGCCTCCGAAACGGCGTGCCGCGGAAAAACCGGGCCGGATCCGGCCTCCGAAACGGCGTGCCGCGGAAAAACCGGGCCGGATCCGGCCTCCGAAACGGCGTGCCGCGGAAAAACCGGGCCGGATCCGGCCTCCGAAACGGCGTGCCGCGGAAAAACCGGGCCGGATCCGGCCTCCGAAACGGCGTGCCGCGGAAAAAAAGGGCCGGATCCGGCCTCCGAAACGGCGTGCCGCGGAAAAACCGTGCCGGAAACGGCGTGCCGCGGAAAAACCGGGCCGGATCCGGCCTCCGAAACGGCGTGCCGCGGAAAAACCGGGCCGGATCCGGCCTCCGAAACGGCGTGCCGCGGAAAAACCGGGCCGGATCCGGCCTCCGAAACGGCGTGCCGCGGAAAAACCGGGCCGGATCCGGCCTCCGAAACGGCGTGCCGCGGAAAAACCGGGCCGGATCCGGCCTCCGAAACGGCGTGCCGCGGAAAAACCGGGCCGGATCCGGCCTCCGAAACGGCGTGCGGCGGAAAAACCGGGCCGGATCCGGCCTCCGAAACGGCGTGCCGCGGAAAAACCGGGCCGGATCCGGCCTCCGAAACGGCGTGCCGCGGAAAAACCAGGCCGGAAACGGCGTTCCGCGGAAAAACCGGGTCAGATCCGGCCTCCGAAACGGGGTGCCGCGGAAAAACCGGGCCGGATCCGGCCTCCGAAACAGCGTGCCGCAGAAAAACCGGGCCGGATCCGGCCTCCGAAACGGCGTGCCGCGGAAAAACCGGGCCGGATCCGGCCGCCGAAACGGCGTGCCGCGGAAAAAAAGGGCCGGATCCGGCCTCCGAAACGGCGTGCCGCGGAAAAACCGGGCGGATCCGGCCTCCGAAACGGCGTGCCGCGGAAATACCAGGCCGGATCCGGCCTCCGAAACGGCGTGCCGCGGAAAAACCGGGCCGGATCCGGCCTCTGAAACGGCATGCCGCGCAAAAACCGGGTCGGATCCGGCCTCCGAAACGGCGTCCCGCGGAAAAAAAGGGCCGGATCCGGCCTCCGAAACGGCGTGCCGCGGAGAAACCGGGCCGGATCCGGCCTCCGAAACGGCGTGCCGCGGAAAAACCGGGCCGGATCCGGCCTCCGAAACGGCGTGCCGCGGAAAAACCGGGCCGGATCCGGCCTCCGAAACGGCGTGCCGCGGAAAAACCGGGCCGGATCCGGCCTCCGAAACGGCGTGCCGCGGAAAAACCGGGCCGGATCCGGCCTCCGAAACGGCGTGCCGCGGAAAAAAAGGGCCGGATCCGGCCTCCGAAACGGCGTGCCGCGGAAAAACCGTGCCGGAAACGGCGTGCCGCGGAAAAACCGGGCCGGATCCGGCCTCCGAAACGGCGTGCCGCGGAAAAAACCGGGCCGGATCCGGCCTCCGAAACGGCGTGCCGCGGAAAAACCGGGCCGGATCCGGCCTCCGAAACGGCGTGCCGCGGAAAAACCGGGCCGGATCCGGCCTCCGAAACGGCGTGCCGCGGAAAAACCGGGCCGGATCCGGCCTCCGAAACGGCGTGCGGCGGAAAAACCGGGCCGGATCCGGCCTCCGAAACGGCGTGCGGCGGAAAAACCGGGCCGGATCCGGCCTCCGAAACGGCGTGCCGCGGAAAAACCGGGCCGGATCCGGCCTCCGAAACGGCGTGCCGCGGAAAAACCGGGCCGGATCCGGCCTCCGAAACGGCGTGCCGCGGAAAAACCGGGCCGGATCCGGCCTCCGAAACGGCGTGCCGCGGAAAAACCGGGCCGGATCCGGCCTCCGAAACGGCGTGCCGCGGAAAAAACCGGGCCGGATCCGGCCTCCGAAACGGCGTGCCGCGGAAAAAAAGGGCCGGATCCGGCCTCCGAAACGGCGTGCCGCGGAAAAACCGGACCGGATCCGGCCTCCGAAACGGCGTGCCGCGGAAAAACTGGGCCGGATCCGGCCTCCGAAACGGCGTGCCGCGGAAAAACCGGACCGGATCCGGCCTCCGAAACGGCGTGCCGCGGAAAAAAACGGGCCGGATCCGGCCTCCGAAACGGCGTGCCGCAGAAAAACCGGGCCGGATCCGGCCTCCGAAACGGCGTGCCGCGGAAAAACCGGGCCGGATCCGACCTCCGAAACGGCGTGCCGCGGAAAAACCGGGCCGGATCCGGCCTCCGAAACGGCGTGCCGCGGAAAAACCGGGCCGGATCCGGCCTCCGAAACGGCGTGCCGCGGAAAAACCGGGCCGGATCCGGCCTCCGAAACGGCGTGCGGCGGAAAAAACCGGGCCGGATCCGGCCTCCGAAACGGCGTGCCGCGGAAAAACCGGGCCGGATCCGACCTCCGAAACGGCGTGCCGCGGAAAAACCGGGCCGGATCCGGCCTCCGAAACGGCGTGCCGCGGAAAAACCGGGCCGGATCCGGCCTCCGAAACGGCGTGCCGCGGAAAAACCGGGCCGGATCCGGCCTCCGAAACGGCGTGCCGCGGAAAAACCGGGCCGGATCCGGCCTCCGAAACGGCGTGCTGCGGAAAAACCGGGCCGGATCGGGCCTTCGAAACGGCGTGCCGCGGAAAAACCGGGCCGGATCCGGCCTCCGAAACGGCGTGCCGCGGAAAAACCGGGCCGGATCCGGCCTCCGAAACGGCGTGCCGCGGAAAAACCGGGCCGGATCCGGCCTCCGAAACGGCGTGCCGCGGAAAAACCGGGCCGGATCCGGCCTCCGAAACGGCGTGCCGCGGAAAAACCGGGCCGGATCCGGCCTCCGAAACGGCGTGCCGCGGAAAAAAAGGGCCGGATCCGGCCTCCGAAACGGCGTGCCGCGGAAAAACCGTGCCGGAAACGGCGTGCCGCGGAAAAACCGGGCCGGATCCGGCCTCCGAAACGGCGTGCCGCGGAAAAACCGGGCCGGATCCGGCCTCCGAAACGGCGTGCCGCGGAAAAACCGGGCCGGATCCGGCCTCCGAAACGGCGTGCCGCGGAAAAAACCGGGCCGGATCCGGCCTCCGAAACGGCGTGCCGCGGAAAAACCGGGCCGGATCCGGCCTCCGAAACGGCGTGCCGCGGAAAAACCGGGCCGGATCCGGCCTCCGAAACGGCGTGCGGCGGAAAAACCGGGCCGGATCCGGCCTCCGAAACGGCGTGCCGCGGAAAAACCGGGCCGGATCCGGCCTCCGAAACGGCGTGCCGCGGAAAAACCAGGCCGGAAACGGCGTTCCGCGGAAAAACCGGGTCAGATCCGGCCTCCGAAACGGGGTGCCGCGGAAAAACCGGGCCGGATCCGGCCTCCGAAACAGCGTGCCGCAGAAAAACCGGGCCGGATCCGGCCTCCGAAACGGCGTGCCGCGGAAAAACCGGGCCGGATCCGGCCGCCGAAACGGCGTGCCGCGGAAAAAAAGGGCCGGATCCGGCCTCCGAAACGGCGTGCCGCGGAAAAACCGGGCGGATCCGGCCTCCGAAACGGCGTGCCGCGGAAATACCAGGCCGGATCCGGCCTCCGAAACGGCGTGCCGCGGAAAAACCGGGCCGGATCCGGCCTCTGAAACGGCATGCCGCGGAAAAACCGGGTCGGATCCGGCCTCCGAAACGGCGTCCCGCGGAAAAAAAGGGCCGGATCCGGCCTCCGAAACGGCGTGCCGCGGAGAAACCGGGCCGGATCCAGCCTCCGAAACGGCGTGCCGCGGAAAAACCGGGCCGGATCCGGCCTCCGAAACGGCGTGCCGCGGAAAAACCGGGCCGGATCCGGCCTCCGAAACGGCGTGCCGCGGAAAAAACCGGGCCGGATCCGGCCTCCGAAACGGCGTGCCGCGGAAAAACCGGGCCGGATCCGGCCTCCGAAACGGCGTGCCGCGGAAAAAAAGGGCCGGATCCGGCCTCCGAAACGGCGTGCCGCGGAAAAACCGTGCCGGAAACGGCGTGCCGCGGAAAAACCGGGCCGGATCCGGCCTCCGAAACGGCGTGCCGCGGAAAAACCGGGCCGGATCCGGCCTCCGAAACGGCGTGCCGCGGAAAAACCGGGCCGGATCCGGCCTCCGAAACGGCGTGCCGCGGAAAAACCGGGCCGGATCCGGCCTCCGAAACGGCGTGCCGCGGAAAAACCGGGCCGGATCCGGCCTCCGAAACGGCGTGCGGCGGAAAAACCGGGTCGGATCCGGCCTCCGAAACGGCGTGCGGCGGAAAAACCGGGCCGGATCCGGCCTCCGAAACGGCGTGCCGCGGAAAAACCGGGCCGGATCCGGCCTCCGAAACGGCGTGCCGCGGAAAAACCGGGCCGGATCCGGCCTCCGAAACGGCGTGCCGCGGAAAAACCGGGCCGGATCCGGCCTCCGAAACGGCGTGCGGCGGAAAAACCGGGCCGGATCCGGCCTCCGAAACGGCGTGCGGCGGAAAAACCGGGCCGGATCCGGCCTCCGAAACGGCGTGCCGCGGAAAAACCGGGCCGGATCCGGCCTCCGAAACGGCGTGCCGCGGAAAAACCGGGCCGGATCCGGCCTCCGAAACGGCGTGCCGCGGAAAAAAAGGGCCGGATCCGGCCTCCGAAACGGCGTGCCGCGGAAAAACCGGACCGGATCCGGCCTCCGAAACGGCGTGCCGCGGAAAAACCGGGCCGGATCCGGCCTCCGAAACGGCGTGCCGCGGAAAAACCGGACCGGATCCGGCCTCCGAAACGGCGTGCCGCGGAAAAACCGGGCCGGATCCGACCTCCGAAACGGCGTGCCGCAGAAAAACCGGGCCGGATCCGGCCTCCGAAACGGCGTGCCGCGGAAAAACCGGGCCGGATCCGACCTCCGAAACGGCGTGCCGCGGAAAAACCGGGCCGGATCCGGCCTCCGAAACGGCGTGCCGCGGAAAAACCGGGCCGGATCCGGCCTCCGAAACGGCGTGCCGCGGAAAAACCGGGCCGGATCCGGCCTCCGAAACGGCGTGCGGCGGAAAAACCGGGCCGGATCCGGCCTCCGAAACGGCGTGCCGCGGAAAAACCGGGCCGGATCCGACCTCCGAAACGGCGTGCCGCGGAAAAACCGGGCCGGATCCGGCCTCCGAAACGGCGTGCCGCGGAAAAACCGGGCCGGATCCGGCCTCCGAAACGGCGTGTGCCGCGGAAAAACCGGGCCGGATCCGGCCTCAGAAACGGCGTGCCGCGGAAAAACCGGGCCGGATCCGGCCTCCGAAACGGCGTGCTGCGGAAAAACCGGGCCGGATCGGGCCTTCGAAACGGCGTGCCGCGGAAAAACCGGGCCGGATCCGGCCTCCGAAACGGCGTGCCGCGGAAAAACCGGGCCGGATCCGGCCTCCGAAACGGCGTGCCGCGGAAAAAACCGGGCCGGATCCGGCCTCCGAAACGGCGTGCCGCGGAAAAACCGGGCCGGAACCGGCCTCCGAAACGGCGTGCCGCGGAAAAACCGGGGCCGGATCCGGCCTCCGAAACGGCGTGCCGCGGAAAAACCAGGCCGGAAACGGCGTTCCGCGGAAAAACCGGGTCAGATCCGGCCTCCAAAACGGGGTGCCGCGGAAAAACCGGGCCGGATCCGGCCTCCGAAACGGCGTGCCGCAGAAAAACCGGGCCGGATCCGGCCTCCGAAACGGCGTGCCGCGGAAAAACCGGGCCGGATCCGGCCTCCGAAACGGCGTGCCGCGGAAAAAAAGGGCCGGATCCGGCCTCCAAAACGGCGTGCCGCGGAAAAACCGGGCGGATCCGGCCTCCGAAACGGCGTGCGCGGAAATACCAGGCCGGATCCGGCCTCCGAAACGGCGTGCCGCGGAAAAAACCGGGCCGGATCCGGCCTCTGAAACGGCATGCCGCGGAAAAACCGGGTCGGATCCGGCCTCCGAAACGGCGTCCCGCGGAAAAAAAGGGCCGGATCCGGCCTCCGAAACGGCGTGCCGCGGAGAAACCGGGCCGGATCCGGCCTCCGAAACGGTGTGCCGCGGAAAAACCGGGCCGGATCCGGCCTCCGAAACGGCGTGCCGCGGAAAAACCGGGCCGGATCCGGCCTCCGAAACGGCGTGCCGCGGAAAAACCGGGCCGGATCCGGCCTCCGAAACGGCGTGCCGCGGAAAAACCGGGCCGGATCGGCCTCCGAAACGGCGTGCCGCGGAAAAAAAGGGCCGGATCCGGCCTCCGAAACGGCGTGCCGCGGAAAAACCGTGCTGGAAACGGCGTGCCGCGGAAAAACCGGGCCGGATCCGACCTCCGAAACGGCGTGCCGCGGAAAAAACCGGGCCGGATCCGGCCTCCGAAACGGCGTGCCGCGGAAAAACCGGGCCGGATCCGGCCTCCGAAACGGCGTGCCGCGGAAAAAACGGGCCGGATCTGGCCTCCGAAACGGCGTGCCGCGGAAAAACCGGGCCGGATCCGGCCTCCGAAACGGCGTGCCGCAGAAAAAACGGGCCGGATCCGGCCTCCGAAACGGCGTGCCGCGGAAAAACCGGGCCGGATCCGGCCTCCGAAACGGCGTGCCGCGGAAAAAACGGGCCGGATCCGGCCTCCGAAACGGCGTGCCGCGGAAAAACCGGGCCGGATCCGGCCTCCGAAACGGCGTGCCGCGGAAAAACCGGGCCGGATCCGGCCTCCGAAACGGCGTGCCGCGGAAAAACCGGGCCGGATCCGGCCTCCGAAACGGCGTGCGGCGGAAAAAACCGGGCCGGATCCGGCCTCCGAAACGGCGTGCCGCGGAAAAACCGGGCCGGATCCGGCCTCCGAAACGGCGTGCCGCGGAAAAACCGGGCCGGATCCGGCCTCCGAAACGGCGTGCCGCGGCAAAACCGGGCCCGATCCGGCCTCCGAAACGGCGTGTCGCAGAAAAAACGGGCCGGATCCGGCCTCCGAAACAGCGTGCCGCGGAAAAACCGGGCCGGATCCGGCCTCCGAAACGGCGTGCCGCGGAAAAAAAGGGCCGGATCCGGCCTCCGAAACGGCGTGCCGCGGAAAAACCAGGCCGGAAACGGCGTTCCGCTGAAAAACCGGGTCAGATCCGGCCTCCGAAACGGCGTGCCGCGGAAAAACCGGGCCGGATCCGGCCTCCGAAACGGCGTGCCGCAGAAAAACCGGGCCGGATCCGGCCTCCGAAACGGCGTGCCGCGGAAAAACCGGGCCGGATCCGGCCGCCGAAACGGCGTGCCGGAAAAAAAGGGCCGGATCCGGCCTCCGAAACGGCGTGCCGCGGAAAAACCGGGCGGATCCGGCCTCCGAAACGGCGTGCCGCGGAAATACCAGGCCGGATCCGGCCTCCGAAACGGCGTGCCGCGGAAAAAAAAGGGCCGGATCCGGCCTCTGAAACGGCATGCCGCGGAAAAACCGGGTCGGATCCGGCCTCCGAAACGGCGTCCCGCGGAAAAAAAGGGCCGGATCCGGCCTCCGAAACGGCGTGCCGCGGAGAAACCGGGCCGGATCCGGCCTCCGAAACGGTGTGCCGCGGAAAAACCGGGCCGGATCCGGCCTCCGAAACGGCGTGCCGCGGAAAAACCGGGCCGGATCCGGCCTCCGAAACGGCGTGCCGCGGAAAAACCGGGCCGGATCCGGCCTCCGAAACGGCGTGCCGCGGAAAAACCGGGCCGGATCCGGCCTCCGAAACGGCGTGCCGCGGAAAAAAAGGGCCGGATCCGGCCTCCGAAACGGCGTGCCGCGGAAAAACCGGGCCGGAAACGGCGTGCCGCGGAAAAACCGGGCCGGATCCGACCTCCGAAACGGCGTGCCGCGGAAAAAACGGGCCGGATCTGGCCTCCGAAACGGCGTGCCGCGGAAAAACCAGGCCGGATCCGGCCTCCGAAACGGCGTGCCGCAGAAAAACCGGGCCGGATCCGGCCTCCGAAACGGCGTGCCGCGGAAAAAACCGGGCCGGATCCGGCCTCCGAAACGGCGTGCCGCGGAAAAACCGGGCCGGATCCGGCCTCCGAAACGGCGTGCAGTGGAAAAACCGGGCCGGATCCGGCCTCCGAAACGGCGTGCCGCGGAAAAACCGGGCCGGATCCGGCCTCCGAAACGGCGTGCCGCGGAAAAACCGGGCCGGATCCGGCCTCCGAAACGGCGTGCCGCGGAAAAACCGGGCCGGATCCGGCCTCCGAAACGGCGTGCCGCGGAAAAACCGGGCCGGATCCGGCCTCCGAAACGGCGTGCGGCGGAAAAACCGGGCCGGATCCGGCCTCCGAAACGGCGTGCCGCGGAAAAAAACGGGCCGGATCCGGCCTCCGAAACGGCGTGCCGCGGAAAAACCGGGCCGGATCCGGCCTCCGAAACGGCGTGCCGCGGAAAAACCGGGCCGGATCCGGCCTCCGAAACGGCGTGCCGCGGAAAAAACCGGACCGGATCCGGCCTCCGAAACGGCGTGCGGCGGAAAAACCGGGCCGGATCCGGCCTCCGAAACGGCGTGCCGCGGAAAAAACCGGGCCGGATCCGGCCTCCGAAATGGCGTGCCGCGGAAAAACCGGGCCGGATCCGACCTCCGAAACGGCGTGCCGCGGAAAAACCGGGCCGGATCCGGCCTCCGAAACGGCGTGCCGCGGAAAAACCGGGCCGGATCCGTCCTCCGAAACGGCGTGCCGCGGAAAAAACGGGCCGGATCCGGCCTCCGAAACGGCGTGCCGCGGAAAAAACCGGGCCGGATCCGACCTCTGAAACGGTGTGCCGCGGAAAAACCGGGCCGGATCCGACCTCCGAAACGGCGTGCCGCGGAAAAACCGGGCCGGATCCGGCCTCCGAAACGGCGTGCCGCGGAAAAACCGGGCCGGATCCGGCCTCCGAAACGGCGTGCCGCGGAAATACCGGGCCGGATCCGGCCTCCGAAACGGCGTGCCGCGGAAAAACCAGGCCGGAAACGGCATTCCGCGGAAAAACCGGGTCAGATCCGGCCTCCGAAACGGGGTGCCGCGGAAAAACCGGGCCGGATCCGGCCTCCGAAACGGCGTGCCGCAGAAAAACCGGGCCGGATCCGGCCTCCGAAACGGCGTGCCGCGGAAAAACCGGGCCGGATCCGGCCGCCGAAACGGCGTGCCGCGGAAAAAAAGGGCCGGATCCGGCCTCCGAAACGGCGTGCCGCGGAAGAACCGGGCGGATCCGGCCTCCGAAACGGCGTGCCGCGGAAATACCAGGCCGGATCCGGCCTCCGAAACGGCGTGCCGCGGAAAAACCGGGCCGGATCCGGCCTCCGAAACGGCATGCCGCGGAAAAACCGGGTCGGATCCGGCCTCCGAAACGGCGTGCCGCGGAAAAAAAAGGGCCGGATCCGGCCTCCGAAACGGCGTGCCGCGGAGAAACCGGGCCGGATCCGGCCTCCGAAACGGCGTGCCGCGGAAAAACCGGGCCGGATCCGGCCTCCGAAACGGCGTGCCGCGGAAAAACCGGGCCGGATCCGGCCTCCGAAACGGCGTGCCGCGGAAAAACCGGGCCGGATCCGGCCTCCGAAACGGCGTGCCGCGGAAAAACCGGGCCGGATCCGGCCTCCGAAACGGCGTGCCGCGGAAAAAAAGGGCCGGATCCGGCCTCCGAAACGGCGTGCCGCGGAAAAACCGTGCCGGAAACGGCGTGCCGCGGAAAAACCGGGCCGGATCCGACCTCCGAAACGGCGTGCCGCGGAAAAACCGGGCCGGATCCGCCTCCGAAACGGCGTGCCGCGGAAAAACCGGGCCGGATCCGGCCTCCGAAATGGCGTGCCGCGGAAAAAACGGGCCGGATCCGGCCTCCGAAACGGCGTGCCGCGGAAAAACCGGGCCGGATCCGGCCTCCGAAACGGCGTGCTGCAGAAAAACCGGGCCGGATCCGGCCTCCGAAACGGCGTGCCGCGGAAAAACCGGGCCGGATCCGGCCTCCGAAACGGCGTGCGGCGGAAAAACCGGGCCGGATCCGGCCTCCGAAACGGGCGTGCCGCGGAAAAACCGGGCCGGATCCGGCCTCCGAAACGGCGTGCCGCGGAAAAACCGGGCCGGATCCGGCCTCCGAAACGGCGTGCCGCGGAAAAACCGGGCCGGATCCGGCCTCCGAAACGGCGTGCCGCAGAAAAACCGGGCCGGATCCGGCCTCCGAAACGGCGTGCCGCGGAAAAACCGGGCCGGATCCGGCCTCCGAAACGGGGTGCCGCGGAAAAACCGGGCCGGATCCGGCCTCCGAAACGGCGTGCCGCAGAAAAACCGGGCCGGATCCGGCCTCCGAAACGGCGTGCCGCGGAAAAACCGGGCCGGATCCGGCCGCCGAAACGGCGTGCCGCGGAAAAAAAGGGCCGGATCCGGCCTCCGAAACGGCGTGCCGCGGAAAAACCGGGCCGGATCCGGCCTCCGAAACGGCGTGCCGCGGAAATACCAGGCCGGATCCGGCCTCCGAAACGGCGTGCCGCGGAAAAACCGGGCCGGATCCGGCCTCCGAAACGGCATGCCGCGGAAAAACCGGGCCGGATCCGGCCTCCGAAACGGCGTCCCGCGGAAAAAAAAGGGCCGGATCCGGCCTCCGAAACGGCGTGCCGCGGAAAACCGGGCCGGATCCGGCCTCCGAAACGGCGTGCCGCGGAAAAAACCGGGCCGGATCCGGCCTCCGAAACGGCGTGCCGCGGAAAAACCGGGCCGGATCCGGCCTCCGAAACGGCGTGCCGCGGAAAAACCGGGCCGGATCCGGCCTCCGAAACGGCGTGCCGCGGAAAAACCGGGCCGGATCCGGCCTCCGAAACGGCGTGCCGCGGAAAAAAAGGGCCGGATCCGGCCTCCGAAACGGCGTGCCGCGGAAAAAACGGGCCGGATCTGGCCTCCGAAACGGCGTGCCGCGGAAAAACCGGGCCGGATCCGGCCTCCGAAACGGCGTGCCGCAGAAAAAACGGGCCGGATCCGGCCTCCGAAACGGCGTGCCGCGGAAAAACCGGGCCGGATCCGGCCTCCGAAACGGCGTGCCGCGGAAAAAACGGGCCGGATCCGGCCTCCGAAACGGCGTGCGGCGGAAAAACCGGGCCGGATCCTGCCTCCGAAACGGCGTGCCGCGGAAAAACCGGGCCGGATCCGGCCTCCGAAACGGCGTGCCGCGGAAAAACCGGGCCGGATCCGGCCTCCGAAACGGCGTGCCGCGGAAAAACCGGACCGGATCCGGCCTCCGAAACGGCGTGCCGCGGAAAAAAAGGCCGGATCCGGCCTCCGAAACGGCGTGCCGCGGAAAAAATGGGCCGGATCCGGCCTCCGAAACGGCGTGCCGCGGAAAAACCGGGCCGGATCCGGCCTCCGAAACGGCGTGCCGCGGAAAAAACCGGGCCGGATCCGGCCTCCGAAACGGCGTGCCGCGGAAAAACCGGGCCGGATCCGACCTCCGAAACGGCGTGCCGCGGAAAAACCGGGCCGGATCCGTCCTCCGAAACGGCGTGCCGCGGAAAAACCGGGCCGGATCCGTCCTCCGAAACGGCGTGCCGCGGAAAAAACGGGCCGGATCTGGCCTCCGAAACGGCGTGCCGCGGAAAAACCGGGCCGGATCCGGCCTCCGAAACGGCGTGCCGCGGAAAAAACGGGCCGGATCCGGCCTCCGAAACGGCGTGCCGCGGAAAAACCGGGCCGGATCCGGCCTCCGAAACGGCGTGCCGCGGAAAAACCGGGCCGGATCCGGCCTCCGAAACGGCGTGCCGCGGAAAAAAAGGGCCGGATCCGGCCTCCGAAACGGCGTGCCGCGGAAAAAACCGGGCCGGATCCGGCCTCCGAAACGGCGTGCCGCGGAAAAACCGGGCCGGATCCGGCCTCCGAAACGGCGTGCCGCGGAAAAACCGGGCCGGATCCGGCCTCCGAAACGGCGTGCCGCGGAAAAACCGGGCCGGATCCGGCCTCCGAAACGGCGTGCCGCGGAAAAACCGGGCCGGATCCGGCCTCCGAAACGGCGTGCCGCGGAAAAACCGGCGGAAAAAACGGGCCGGATCTGGCCTCCGAAACGGCGTGCCGCGGAAAAACCGGGCCGGATCCGGCCTCCGAAACAGCGTGCCGCGGAAAAAACGGGCCGGATCCGGCCTCCGAAACGGCGTGCCACGGAAAAACCGGGCCGGATCCGGCCTCCGAAACGGCGTGCCGCGGAAAAACCGGGCCGGATCCGGCCTCCGAAACGGCGTGCCGCGGAAAAAAAGGGCCGGATCCGGCCTCCGAAACGGCGTGCCGCGGAAAAACCGGGCCGGATCCGGCCTCCGAAACGGCGTGCCGCGGAAAAACCGGGCCGGATCCGGCCTCCGAAACGGCGTGCCGCGGAAAAACCGGGCCGGATCCGGCCTCCGAAACGGCGTGCCGCGGAAAAACCGGGCCGGATCCGGCCTCCGAAACGGCGTGCCGCGGAAAAACCGGGCCGGATCCGGCCTCCGAAACGGCGTGCCGCGGAAAAACCGGGCCGGATCCGGCCTCCGAAACGGCGTGCCGCGGAAAAACCGGGCCGGATCCGGCCTCCGAAACGGCGTGCCGCGGAAAAACCGGGCCGGATCCGGCCTCCGAAACGGCGTGCCGCGGAAAAACCGGGCCGGATCCGGCCTCCGAAACGGCGTGCCGCGGAAAAACCGGGCCGGATCCTGCCTCCGAAACGGCGTGTGGTGGCAAAACCGGGCCGGATCCGGCCTCCGAAACGGCGTGCCGCGGAAAAACCGGGCCGGATCCGGCCTCCGAAACGGCGTGCCGCGGAAAAACCGGACAGGATCCGGCCTCCGAAACGGCGTGCCGCGGAAAAACCGGGCCGGATCCGGCCTCCGAAACGGCGTGCCGCGGAAAAACCGGACCGGATCCGGCCTCCGAAACGGCGTGCCGCGGAAAAAAAGGCCGGATCCGGCCTCCGAAATGGCGTGCCGCGGAAAAAATGGGCCGGATCCGGCCTCCGAAACGGCGTGCCGCGGAAAAACCGGGCCGGATCCGGCCTCCGAAACGGCGTGCCGCGGAAAAACCGGGCCGGATCCGACCTCCGAAACGGCGTGCCGCGGAAAAACCGGGCCGGATCCGTCCTCCGAAACGGCGTGCCGCGGAAAAACCGGGCCGGATCCGTCCTCCGAAACGGCGTGCCGCGGAAAAAACGGGCCGGATCTGGCCTCCGAAACGGCGTGCCGCGGAAAAACCGGGCCGGATCCGGCCTCCGAAACGGCGTGCCGCGGAAAAAACGGGCCGGATCCGGCCTCCGAAACGGCGTGCCGCGGAAAAACCGGGCCGGATCCGGCCTCCGAAACGGCGTGCCGCGGAAAAACCGGGCCGGATCCGGCCTCCGAAACGGCGTGCCGCGGAAAAACCGGGCCGGATCCGGCCTCCGAAACGGCGTGCCGCGGAAAAAAAGGGCCGGATCCGGCCTCCGAAACGGCGTGCCGCGGAAAAACCGGGCCGGATCCGGCCTCCGAAACGGCGTGCCGCGGAAAAACCGGGCCGGATCCGGCCTCCGAAACGGCGTGCCGCGGAAAAACCGGGCCGGATCCGGCCTCCGAAACGGCGTGCCGCGGAAAAACCGGGCCGGATCCTGCCTCCGAAACGGCGTGCCGCGGAAAAACCGGGCCGGATCCGGCCTCCGAAACGGCGTGCCGCGGAAAAACCGGGCCGGATCCGGTCTCCGAAACGGCGTGCCGCGGAAAAACCGGGCCGGATCCGGCCTCCGAAACGGCGTGCCGCGGAAAAAAAGGGCCGGATCCGGCCTCCGAAACGGCGTGCCGCGGAAAAACCGGGCCGGATCCGGCCTCCGAAACGGCGTGCCGCGGAAAAACCGGGCCGGATCCGGCCTCCGAAACGGCGTGCCGCGGAAAAACCGGGCCGGATCCTGCCTCTGAAACGGCGTGTGGTGGCAAAACCGGGCTGGATCCGGCCTCCGAAACGGCGTGCCGCGGAAAAACCGGGCCGGATCCGGCCTCCGAAACGGCGTGCCGCAGAAAAAACGGGCCGGATCCGGCCTCCGAAACGGCGTGCCGCGGAAAAACCGGGCCGGATCCGGCCTCCGAAACGGCGTGCCACGGAAAAACCGGGCCGGATCCGGCCTCCGAAACGGCGTGCCGCGGAAAAACCGTGCCGGAAACGGCGTGCCGCGGAAAAACCGGGCCGGATCCGGCCTCCGAAACGGCATGCGGCGGAAAAACCGGGCCGGATCCGGCCTCCGAAACGGCGTGCTGCGGAAAAACCGGGCCGGATCCGGCCTCCGAAACGGCGTGCCGTGGAAAAACCGGGCCGGATCCGGCCTCCGAAACGGCGTGCCGCGGAAAAACCGGGCCGGATCCGCCCTCCGAAACGGCGTGCCGCGGAAAAACCGGGCCGGATCCGGCCTCCGAAACGGCGTGCCGCGGAAAAACCGGGCCGGATCCGGCCTCCGAAACGGCGTGCCGCGGAAAAAAAGGGCCGGATCCGGCCTCCGAAACGGCGTGCCGCGGAAAAACCGGGCCGGATCCGGCCTCCGAAACGGCGTGCCGCGGAAAAACCGGGCCGGATCCGGCCTCCGAAACGGCGTGCCGCGGAAAAACCGGGCCGGATCCGGCCTCCGAAACGGCGTGCCGCGGAAAAACCGGGCCGGATCCGGCCTCCGAAACGGCGTGCCGCGGAAAAACCGGGCCGGATCCGGCCTCCGAAACGGCGTGCCGCGGAAAAACCGGGCCGGATCCGGCCTCCGAAACGGCGTGCCGCGGAAAAACTAGACCGGATCCGGCCTCCGAAACGGCGTGCGGCGGAAAAAAAAGGCCGGATCCGGCCTCCGAAACGGCGTGCCGCGGAAAAACCGGGCCGGATCCGGCCTCCGAAACGGCGTGCCGCGGAAAAACCGGGCCGGATCCGGCCTCCGAAACGGCGTGCCGCGGAAAAACCGGGCCCGATCCGGCCTCCGAAACGGCGTGCCGCGGAAAAACCGGGCGGGATCCGGCCTCCGAAACGGCGTGCCGCGGAAAAACCGGGCCGGATCCGGCCTCCGAAACGGCATGCGGCGGAAAAACCGGGCCGGATCCGCCCTCCGAAACGGCGTGCCGCGGAAAAACCGGGCCGGAAACGGCGTGCCGCGGAAAAACCGGGCCGGATCTGGCCTCCGAAACGGCGTGCGGCGGAAAAACCGGGCCGGATCCGGCCTCCGAAACGGCGTGCCGCGGAAAAACCGGGCCGGATCCGGCCTCCGAAACGGCGTGCCGCGGAAAAACCGGGCCGGATCCGGCCTCCGAAACGGCGTGCCGCGGCAAAACCGGGCCCGATCCGGCCTCCGAAACGGCGTGCCGCGGAAAAACCGGGCCGGATCCGGCCTCCGAAACGGCGTGCCGCGGAAAAACCGGGCCGGATCCGGCCTCCTAAACGGCGTGCCGCGGAAAAACCGGGCCGGATCCGACCTCCGAAACGGCGTGCCGCGGAAAAACCGGGCCGGATCCGGCCTCCGAAACGGCGTGCCGCGGAAAAACCGGGCCGGATCCGGCCTCCGAAACGGCGTGCCGCGGAAAAACCGGGCCGGATCCGTCCTCCGAAACGGCGTGCCGCGGAAAAACCGGGCCGGATCCGTCCTCCGAAACGGCGTGCCGCGGAAAAAACGGGCCGGATCCGGCCTCCGAAACGGCGTGCCGCGGAAAAACCGGGTCGGATCCGGCCTCCGAAACGGCGTGCCGCGGAAAAAAAGGGCCGGATCCGGCCTCCGAAACGGCGTGCCGCGGAAAAACCGGGCCGGATCCGGCCTCCGAAACGGCGTGCCGCGGAAAAACCGGGCCGGATCCGGCCTCCGAAACGGCGTGCTGCGGAAAAACCGGGCCGGATCCGCCCTCCGAAACGGCGTGCCGCGGAAAAACCGGGCCGGATCCAGCCTCCGAAACGGCGTGCCGCGGAAAAACCGGGCCGGATCCGGCCTCCAAAACGGCGTGCCGCGGAAAAACCGGGCCGGATCCGGCCTCCGAAACGGCGTGCCGCGGAAAAACCGGGCCGGATCCGGCCTCCGAAACGGCGTGCCGCGGAAAAACCGGGCCGGATCCGGCCTCCGAAACGGCGTGCCGCGGAAAAATGGGCCGGATCCGGCCTCCGAAACGGCGTGCCGCGGAAAAACCGGGCCGGATCCGGCCTCCGAAACGGCGTGCGGCGGAAAAACCGGGCCGGATCCTGCCTCCGAAACGGCGTGCCGCGGAAAAACCGGGCCGGATCCGTCCTCCGAAACGGCGTGCCGCGGAAAAACCGGGCCGGATCCGGCCTCCGAAACGGCGTGCCGCGGAAAAACCGGGCCGGATCCTGCCTCCGAAACGGCGTGTGGCGGCAAAACCGGGCCGGATCCGGCCTCCGAAACGGTGTGCCGCGGAAAAACCGGGCCGGATCCGGCCTCCGAAACGGCGTGCCGCGGAAAAAAAGGGCCGGATCCGGCCTCCGAAACGGCGTGCCGCGGAAAAACCGGGCCGGAAACGGCGTGCCGCGGAAAAACCGGGCCGGATCTGGCCTCCGAAACGGCGTGCGGCGGAAAAACCGGGCCGGATCCGGCCTCCGAAACGGCGTGCCGCGGAAAAACCGGGCCGGATCCGGCCTCCGAAACGGCGTGCCGCGGAAAAACCGGGCCGGATCCGGCCTCCGAAACGGCGTGCCGCGGAAAAACCGGGCCGGATCCTGCCTCCGAAACGGCGTGCCGCGGAAAAACCGGGCCGGATCCGGCCTCCGAAACGGCGTGCCGCGGAAAAACCGGGCCGGATCCGGCCTCCGAAACGGCGTGCCGCGGAAAAACCGGGCCGGATCCGGCCTCCGAAACGGCGTGCCGCGGAAAAACCGGGCCGGATCCGGCCTCCGAAACGGCGTGCCGCGGAAAAACCGGGCCGGATCCGGCCTCCGAAACGGCGTGCCGCAGAAAAAACGGGCCGGATCCGGCCTCCGAAACGGCGTGCCGCGGAAAAACCGGGCCGGATCCGGCCTCCGAAACGGCGTGCCACGGAAAAACCGGGCCGGATCCGGCCTCCGAAACGGCGTGCCGCGGAAAAAACCGTGCCGGAAACGGCGTGCCGCGGAAAAACCGGGCCGGATCCGGCCTCCGAAACGGCATGCGGCGGAAAAACCGGGCCGGATCCGGCCTCCGAAACGGCGTGCTGCGGAAAAACCGGGCCGGATCCGGCCTCCGAAACGGCGTGCCGTGGAAAAACCGGGCCGGATCCGGCCTCCGAAACGGCGTGCCGCGGAAAAACCGGGCCGGATCCGCCCTCCGAAACGGCGTGCCGCGGAAAAACCGGGCCGGATCCGGCCTCCGAAACGGCGTGCCGCGGAAAAACCGGGCCGGATCCGGCCTCCGAAACGGCGTGCCGCGGAAAAAAAGGGCCGGATCCGGCCTCCGAAACGGCGTGCCGCGGAAAAACCGGGCCGGATCCGGCCTCCGAAACGGCGTGCCGCGGAAAAACCGGGCCGGATCCGGCCTCCGAAACGGCGTGCCGCGGAAAAACCGGGCCGGATCCGGCCTCCGAAACGGCGTGCCGCGGAAAAACCGGGCCGGATCCGGCCTCCGAAACGGCGTGCCGCGGAAAAACCGGGCCGGATCCGGCCTCCAAAACGGCGTGCCGCGGAAAAACCGGGCCGGATCCGGCCTCCGAAACGGCGTGCCGCGGAAAAACTAGACCGGATCCGGCCTCCGAAACGGCGTGCGGCGGAAAAAAAGGCCGGATCCGGCCTCCGAAACGGCGTGCCGCGGAAAAACCGGGCCGGATCCGGCCTCCGAAACGGCGTGCCGCGGAAAAAAAAGGGCCGGATCCGGCCTCCGAAACGGCGTGCCGCGGAAAAACCGGGCCCGATCCGGCCTCCGAAACGGCGTGCCGCGGAAAAACCGGGCGGGATCCGGCCTCCGAAACGGCGTGCCGCGGAAAAACCGGGCCGGATCCGGCCTCCGAAACGGCGTGCCGCGGAAAAAACCGGGCCGGATCCGCCCTCCGAAACGGCGTGCCGCGGAAAAACCGGGCCGGAAACGGCGTGCCGCGGAAAAACCGGGCCGGATCTGGCCTCCGAAACGGCGTGCGGCGGAAAAACCGGGCCGGATCCGGCCTCCGAAACGGCGTGCCGCGGAAAAAACCGGGCCGGATCCGGCCTCCGAAACGGCGTGCCGCGGAAAAACCGGGCCGGATCCGGCCTCCGAAACGGCGTGCCGCGGCAAAAACCGGGCCCGATCCGGCCTCCGAAACGGCGTGCCGCGGAAAAACCGGGCCGGATCCGGCCTCCGAAACGGCGTGCCGCGGAAAAACCGGGCCGGATCCGGCCTCCTAAACGGCGTGCCGCGGAAAAAACCGGGCCGGATCCGACCTCCGAAACGGCGTGCCGCGGAAAAACCGGGCCGGATCCGGCCTCCGAAACGGCGTGCCGCGGAAAAACCGGGCCGGATCCGGCCTCCGAAACGGCGTGCCGCGGAAAAACCGGGCCGGATCCGTCCTCCGAAACGGCGTGCCGCGGAAAAACCGGGCCGGATCCGTCCTCCGAAACGGCGTGCCGCGGAAAAAACGGGCCGGATCCGGCCTCCGAAACGGCGTGCCGCGGAAAAACCGGGTCGGATCCGGCCTCCGAAACGGCGTGCCGCGGAAAAACCGGGCCGGATCCGGCCTCCGAAACGGCGTGCCGCGGAAAAACCGGGCCGGATCCGGCCTCCGAAACGGCGTGCCGCGGAAAAACCGGGCCGGATCCGGCCTCCGAAACGGCGTGCTGCGGAAAAACCGGGCCGGATCCGCCCTCCGAAACGGCGTGCCGCGGAAAAACCGGGCCGGATCCAGCCTCCGAAACGGCGTGCCGCGGAAAAACCGGGCCGGATCCGGCCTCCAAAACGGCGTGCCGCGGAAAAACCGGGCCGGATCCGGCCTCCGAAACGGCGTGCCGCGGAAAAACCGGGCCGGATCCGGCCTCCGAAACGGCGTGCCGCGGAAAAACCGGGCCGGATCCGGCCTCCGAAACGGCGTGCCGCGGAAAAATGGGCCGGATCCGGCCTCCGAAACGGCGTGCCGCGGAAAAACCGGGCCGGATCCGGCCTCCGAAACGGCGTGCGGCGGAAAAACCGGGCCGGATCCTGCCTCCGAAACGGCGTGCCGCGGAAAAACCGGGCCGGATCCGTCCTCCGAAACGGCGTGCCGCGGAAAAACCGGGCCGGATCCGGCCTCCGAAACGGCGTGCCGCGGAAAAACCGGGCCGGATCCGGCCTCCGAAACGGCGTGCCGCGGAAAAACCGGGCCGGATCCGGCCTCCGAAACGGTGTGCCGCGGAAAAACCGGGCCGGATCCGGCCTCCGAAACGGCGTGCCGCGGAAAAAAAGGGCCGGATCCGGCCTCCGAAACGGCGTGCCGCGGAAAAACCGGGCCGGAAACGGCGTGCCGCGGAAAAACCGGGCCGGATCTGGCCTCCGAAACGGCGTGCGGCGGAAAAACCGGGCCGGATCCGGCCTCCGAAACGGCGTGCCGCGGAAAAACCGGGCCGGATCCGGCCTCCGAAACGGCGTGCCGCGGAAAAACCGGGCCGGATCCGGCCTCCGAAACGGCGTGCCGCGGAAAAAACCGGGCCGGATCCTGCCTCCGAAACGGCGTGCCGCGGAAAAACCGGGCCGGATCCGGCCTCCGAAACGGCGTGCCGCGGAAAAACCGGGCCGGATCCGGCCTCCGAAACGGCGTGCCGCGGAAAAACCGGGCCGGATCCGGCCTCCGAAACGGCGTGCCGCGGAAAAACCGGGCCGGATCCGGCCTCCGAAACGGCGTGCCGCGGAAAAAAAGGGCCGGATCCGGCCTCCGAAACGGCGTGCCGCGGAAAAACCGGGCCGGATCCGGCCTCCGAAACGGCGTGCCGCGGAAAAACCGGGCCGGATCCGGCCTCCGAAACGGCGTGCCGCGGAAAAACCGGGCCGGATCCTGCCTCCGAAACGGCGTGTGGTGGCAAAACCGGGCTGGATCCGGCCTCCGAAACGGCGTGCCGCGGAAAAACCGTGCCGGAAACGGCGTGCCGCGGAAAAACCGGGCCGGATCCGGCCTCCGAAACGGCATGCGGCGGAAAAACCGGGCCGGATCCGGCCTCCGAAACGGCGTGCTGCGGAAAAACCGGGCCGGATCCGGCCTCCGAAACGGCGTGCCGTGGAAAAACCGGGCCGGATCCGGCCTCCGAAACGGCGTGCCGCGGAAAAACCGGGCCGGATCCGCCCTCCGAAACGGCGTGCCGCGGAAAAACCGGGCCGGATCCGGCCTCCGAAACGGCGTGCCGCGGAAAAACCGGGCCGGATCCGGCCTCCGAAACGGCGTGCCGTGGAAAAAAAGGGCCGGATCCGGCCTCCGAAACGGCGTGCCGCGGAAAAACCGGGCCGGATCCGGCCTCCGAAACGGCGTGCCGCGGAAAAACCGGGCCGGATCCGGCCTCCGAAACGGCGTGCCGCGGAAAAACCGGGCCGGATCCGGCCTCCGAAACGGCGTGCCGCGGAAAAACCGGGCCGGATCCGGCCTCCGAAACGGCGTGCCGCGGAAAAACCGGGCCGGATCCGGCCTCCGAAACGGCGTGCCGCGGAAAAACCGGGCCGGATCCGGCCTCCGAAACGGCGTGCCGCGGAAAAACTAGACCGGATCCGGCCTCCGAAACGGCGTGCGGCGGAAAAAAAAGGCCGGATCCGGCCTCCGAAACGGCGTGCCGCGGAAAAACCGGGCCGGATCCGGCCTCCGAAACGGCGTGCCGCGGAAAAACCGGGCCGGATCCGGCCTCCGAAACGGCGTGCCGCGGAAAAACCGGGCCCGATCCGGCCTCCGAAACGGCGTGCCGCGGAAAAACCGGGCCGGATCCGGCCTCCGAAACGGCGTGCCGCGGAAAAACCGGGCCGGATCCGGCCTCCGAAACGGCGTGCCGCGGAAAAACCGGGCCGGATCCGGCCTCCGAAACGGCGTGCCGCGGAAAAAACGGGCCGGATCCGGCCTCCGAAACGGCGTGCCGCGGAAAAACCGGGCCGGATCCGGCCTCCGAAACGGCGTGCCGCGGAAAAACCGGGCCGGATCCGGCCTCCGAAACGGCGTGCCGCGGAAAAACCGGGCCGGATCCGGCCTCCGAAACGGCGTGCCGCGGAAAAACCGGGCCGGATCCGGCCTCCGAAACGGCGTGCCGCGGAAAAACCGGGCCGGATCCGGCCTCCGAAACGGCGTGCTGCGGAAAAACCGGGCCGGATCCGGCCTCCGAAACGGTGTGCCGCGGAAAAACCGGGCCGGATCCGGCCTCCGAAACGGCGTGCCGCGGAAAAACCGGGCCGGATCCGACCTCCGAAACGCGTGCCGCGGAAAAACCGGGCCGGATCCTGCCTCCGAAACGGCGTGTGGCGGCAAAACCGGGCGGGATCCGGCCTCCGAAACGGCGTGCCGCGGAAAAACCGGGCCGGATCCGGCCTCCGAAACGGCGTGCCGCGGAAAAACCGGGCCGGATCCGGCCTCCGAAACGGCGTGCCGCGGAAAAACCGGGCCGGAAACGGCGTGCCGCGGAAAAACCGGGCCGGATCTGGCCTCCGAAACGGCGTGCGGCGGAAAAAACCGGGCCGGATCCGGCCTCCGAAACGGCGTGCCGCGGAAAAAACCGGGCCGGATCCGGCCTCCGAAACGGCGTGCCGCGGAAAAACCGGGCCGGATCCGGCCTCCGAAACGGCGTGCCGCGGCAAAACCGGGCCCGATCCGGCCTCCGAAACGGCGTGCCGCGGAAAAAACCGGGCCGGATCCGGCCTCCGAAACGGCGTGCCGCGGAAAAAACCGGGCCGGATCCGGCCTCCGAAACGGCGTGCCGCGGGAAAAACCGGGCCGGATCCGACCTCCGAAACGGCGTGCCGCGGAAAAACCGGGCCGGATCCGGCCCTCCGAAACGGCGTGCCGCGGAAAAACCGGGCCGGATCCGGCCTCCGAAACGGCGTGCCGCGGAAAAACCGGGCCGGATCCGGCCTCCGAAACGGCGTGCTGCGGAAAAACCGGGCCGGATCCGCCCTCCGAAACGGCGTGCCGCGGAAAAACCGGGCCGGATCCAGCCTCCGAAACGGCGTGCCGCGGAAAAACCGGGCCGGATCCGGCCTCCAAAACGGCGTGCCGCGGAAAAACCGGGCCGGATCCGGCCTCCGAAACGGCGTGCCGCGGAAAAACCGGGCCGGATCCGGCCTCCGAAACGGCGTGCCGCGGAAAAACCGGGCCGGATCCGGCCTCCGAAACGGCGTGCCGCGGAAAAATGGGCCGGATCCGGCCTCCGAAACGGCGTGCCGCGGAAAAACCGGGCCGGATCCGGCCTCCGAAACGGCGTTGCGGCGGAAAAACCGGGCCGGATCCTGCCTCCGAAACGGCGTGCCGCGGAAAAACCGGGCCGGATCCGTCCTCCGAAACGGCGTGCCGCGGAAAAACCGGGCCGGATCCGGCCTCCGAAACGGCGTGCCGCGGAAAAACCGGGGCCGGATCCGGCCTCCGAAACGGCGTGCCGCGGAAAAACCGGCCGGATCCGGCCTCCGAAACGGTGTGCCGCGGAAAAACCGGGCCGGATCCGGCCTCCGAAACGGCGTGCCGCGGAAAAAAAGGGCCGGATCCGGCCTCCGAAACGGCGTGCCGCGGAAAAACCGGGCCGGAAACGGCGTGCCGCGGAAAAACCGGGCCGGATCTGGCCTCCGAAACGGCGTGCGGCGGAAAAACCGGGCCGGATCCGGCCTCCGAAACGGCGTGCCGCGGAAAAAACCGGGCCGGATCCGGCCTCCGAAACGGCGTGCCGCGGAAAAACCGGGCCGGATCCGGCCTCCGAAACGGCGTGCCGCGGAAAAACCGGGCGGATCCTGCCTCCGAACGGCGTGCCGCGGAAAAACCGGGCCGGATCCGGCCTCCGAAACGGCGTGCCGCGGAAAAACCGGGCCGGATCCGGCCTCCGAAACGGCGTGCCGCGGAAAAACCGGGCCGGATCCGGCCTCCGAAACGGCGTGCCGCGGAAAAACCGGGCCGGATCCGGCCTCCGAAACGGCGTGCCGCGGAAAAAAAGGGCCGGATCCGGCCTCCGAAACGGCGTGCCGCGGAAAAAACCGGGCCGGATCCGGCCTCCGAAACGGCGTGCCGCGGAAAAACCGGGCCGGATCCGGCCTCCGAAACGGCGTGCCGCGGAAAAACCGGGCCGGATCCTGCCTCCGAAACGGCGTGTGGTGGCAAAACCGGGCTGGATCCGGCCTCCGAAAAGGAAAGGCGTGCCGCGGAAAAACCGTGCCGGAAACGGCGTGCCGCGGAAAAACCGGGCCGGATCCGGCCTCCGAAACGGCATGCGGCGGAAAAACCGGGCCGGATCCGGCCTCCGAAACGGCGTGCTGCGGAAAAACCGGGCCGGATCCGGCCTCCGAAACGGCGTGCCGTGGAAAAACCGGGCCGGATCCGGCCTCCGAAACGGCGTGCCGCGGAAAAAACCGGGCCGGATCCGCCCCTCCGAAACGGCGTGCCGCGGAAAAACCGGGCCGGATCCGGCCTCCGAAACGGCGTGCCGCGGAAAAACCGGGCCGGATCCGGCCTCCGAAACGGCGTGCC
Organism: Phalacrocorax aristotelis; assembly: GCF_949628215.1. Taxonomy (NCBI): domain Eukaryota; kingdom Metazoa; phylum Chordata; class Aves; order Suliformes; family Phalacrocoracidae; genus Phalacrocorax; species Phalacrocorax aristotelis. Next base: position 24,561 of record NW_027441264.1, on the reverse strand, counting down.
GTGGAAAAAAAGGGCCGGATCCGGCCTCCGAAACGGCGTGCCGCGGAAAAACCGGGCCGGATCCGGCCTCCGAAACGGCGTGCCGCGGAAAAACCGGGCCGGATCCGGCCTCCGAAACGGCGTGCCGCGGAAAAACCGGGCCGGATCCGGCCTCCGAAACGGCGTGCCGCGGAAAAACCGGGCCGGATCCGGCCTCCGAAACGGCGTGCCGCGGAAAAACCGGGCCGGATCCGGCCTCCGAAACGGCGTGCCGCGGAAAAAACCGGGCCGGATCCGGCCTTCCGAAACGGCGTGCCGCGGAAAAACTAGACCGGATCCGGCCTCCGAAACGGCGTGCGGCGGAAAAAAAGGCCGGATCCGGCCTCCGAAACGGCGTGCCGCGGAAAAACCGGGCCGGATCCGGCCTCCGAAACGGCGTGCCGCGGAAAAACCGGGCCGGATCCGGCCTCCGAAACGGGCGTGCCGCGGAAAAACCGGGCCGATCCGGCCTCCGAAACGGCGTGCCGCGGAAAAACCGGGCCGGATCCGGCCTCCGAAACGGCGTGCCGCGGAAAAAACCGGGCCGGATCCGGCCTCCGAAACGGCGTGCCGCGGAAAAACCGGGCCGGATCCGGCCTCCGAAACGGCGTGCCGCGGAAAAAACGGGCCGGATCGGCCTCCGAAACGGCGTGCCGCGGAAAAACCGGGCCGGATCCGGCCTCCGAAACGGCGTGCCGCGGAAAAACCGGGCCGGATCCGGCCTCCGAAACGGCGTGCCGCGGAAAAACCGGGCCGGATCCGGCCTCCGAAACGGCGTGCCGCGGAAAAACCGGGCCGGATCCGGCCTCCGAAACGGCGTGCCGCGGAAAAACCGGGCCGGATCCGGCCTCCGAAACGGCGTGCTGCGGAAAAACCGGGCCGGATCCGGCCTCCGAAACGGTGTGCCGCGGAAAAACCGGGCCGGATCCGGCCTCCGAAACGGCGTGCCGCGGAAAAACCGGGCCGGATCCGACCTCCGAAACGGCGTTGCCGCGGAAAAACCGGGCCGGATCCTGCCTCCGAAACGGGCGTGTGTGGCGGCAAAACCGGGCGGGATCCGGCCTCCGAAACGGCGTGCCGCGGAAAAACCGGGCCGGATCCGGCCTCCGAAACGGCGTGCCGCGGAAAAACCGGGCCGGATCCGGCCTCCGAAACGGCGTGCCGCGGAAAAACCGGGCCGGAAACGGCGTGCCGCGGAAAAACCGGGCCGGATCTGGCCTCCGAAACGGCGTGCGGCGGAAAAACCGGGCCGGATCCGGCCTCCGAAACGGCGTGCCGCGGAAAAACCGGGCCGGATCCGGCCTCCGAAACGGCGTGCCGCGGAAAAACCGGGCCGGATCCGGCCTCCGAAACGGCGTGCCGCGGCAAAACCGGGCCCGATCCGGCCTCCGAAACGGCGTGCCGCGGAAAAACCGGGCCGGATCCGGCCTCCGAAACGGCGTGCCGCGGAAAAAACCGGGCCGGATCCGGCCTCCGAAACGGCGTGCCGCGGAAAAAACCGGGCCGGATCCGACCTCCGAAACGGCGTGCCGCGGAAAAACCGGGCCGGATCCGGCCTCCGAAACGGCGTGCCGCGGAAAAACCGGGCCGGATCCGGCCTCCGAAACGGCGTGCCGCGGAAAAACCGGGCCGGATCCGGCCTCCGAAACGGCGTGCCGCGGAAAAAACCGGGCCGGATCCGTCCTCCGAAACGGCGTGCCGCGGAAAAAACGGGCGGATCCGGCCTCCGAAACGGCGTGCCGCGGAAAAACCGGGTCGGATCCGGCCTCCGAAACGGCGTGCCGCGGAAAAACCGGGCCGGATCCGGCCTCCGAAACGGCGTGCCGCGGAAAAACCGGGCCGGATCCGGCCTCCGAAACGGCGTGCCGCGGAAAACCGGGCCGGTCCGGCCTCCGAAACGGCGTGCTGCGGAAAAACCGGGCCGGATCCGCCCTCCGAAACGGCGTGCCGCGGAAAAACTGGGCCGGATCCGGCCTCCGAAACGGCGTGCCGTGGAAAAACCGGGCCGGATCCGGCCTCCGAAACGGCGTGCCGCGGAAAAACCGGGCCGGATCCGGCCTCCGAAACGGCGTGCCGCGGAAAAACCGGGCCGGATCCGGCCTCCGAAACGGCGTGCCGCGGAAAAACCGGGGCCGGATCCGGCCTCCGAAACGGCGTGCCGCGGAAAAATGGGCCGGATCCGGCCTCCGAAACGGCGTGCCGCGGAAAAACCGGGCCGGATCCGGCCTCCGAAACGGCGTGCCGCGGAAAAACCGGGCCGGATCCGGCCTCCGAAACGGCGTGCGGCGGAAAAAACCGGGCCGGATCCGGCCTCCGAAACGGCGTGCCGCGGAAAAACCGGGCCGGATCCGTCCTCCGAAACGGCGTGCCGCGGAAAAACCGGGCCGGATCCGTCCTCCGAAACGGCGTGCCGCGGAAAAACCGGGCCGGATCCTGCCTCCGAAACGGCGTGTGGCGGCAAAAACCGGGCCGGATCCGGCCTCCGAAACGGTGTGCCGCGGAAAAAACCGGGCCGGATCCGGCCTCCGAAACGGCGTGCCGCGGAAAAAAAAGGGCCGGATCCGGCCTCCGAAACGGCGTGCCGTGGAAAAACCGGGCCGGAAACGGCGTGCCGCGGAAAAACCGGGCCGGATCTGGCCTCCGAAACGGCGTGCGCGCGGAAAAACCGGGCCGGATCCGGCCTCCGAAACGGCGTGCCGCGGGAAAAACCGGGCCGGATCCGGCCTCCGAAACGGCGTGCGCGGAAAAAACCGGGCCGGATCCGGCCTCCGAAACGGCGTGCCGCGGAAAAACCGGGCCGGATCCGGCCTCCGAAACGGCGTGCCGCGGAAAAACCGGGCCGGATCCGGCCTCCGAAACGGCGTGCCGCGGAAAACCGGGCCGGATCCGGCCTCCGAAACGGCGTGCCGCGGAAAAACCGGGCCGGATCCGACCTCCGAAACGGCGTGCCGCGGAAAAACCGGGCCGGATCCGGCCTCCGAAACGGCGTGCCGCGGGAAAAACCGGGCCGGATCCTGCCTCCGAAACGGCGTGCCGCGGAAAAACCGGGCCGGATCCGGCCTCCGAAACGGCGTGCCGCGGAAAAACCGGGCCGGATCCGGCCTCCGAAACGGCGTGCCGCGGAAAAACCGGGCCGGATCCTGCCTCCGAAACGGCGTGTGGTGGCAAAACCGGGCTGGATCCGGCCTCCGAAACGGCGTGCCGCGGAAAAACCGGGCCGGATCCGGCCTCCGAAACGGCGTGCCGCGGAAAAACCGGGCCGGATCCGGCCTCCGAAACGGCGTGCCGCGGAAAAACCGGGCCGGATCCGGCCTCCGAAACGGCGTGCCACGGAAAAAACCGGGCCGGATCCGGCCTCCGAAACGGCGTGCCGCGGAAAAAACCGTGCAGGAAACGGCGTGCCGCGGAAAAACCGGGCCGGATCCGGCCTCCGAAACGGCATGCGGCGGAAAAACCGGGCCGGATCCGGCCTCCGAAACGGCGTGCCGCGGAAAAACCGGGCCGGATCCGGCCTCCGAAACGGCGTGCCGCGGAAAAACCGGGCCGGATCCGGCCTCCGAAACGGCGTGCCGCGGAAAAACCGGGCCGGATCCGGCCTCCGAAACGGCGTGCCGCGGAAAAAAAGGGCCGGATCCGGCCTCCGAAACGGCGTGCCGCGGAAAAACCCGGGCCGGATCCGGCCTCCGAAACGGCGTGCCGCGGAAAAACCGGGCCGGATCCGGCCTCCGAACGGCGTGCCGCGGAAAAAACCGGGCCGGATCCGGCCTCCGAAACGGCGTGCCGCGGAAAAACCGGGCCGGATCCGGCCTCCGAAACGGCGTGCCGCGGAAAAACCGGGCCGGATCCGGCCTCCGAAACGGCGTGCCGCGGAAAAACTAGACCGGATCCGGCCTCCGAAACGGCGTGCGGCGGAAAAAAAGGCCGGATCCGGCCCTCCCGAAACGGCGTGCCGCGGAAAAAACCGGGCCGGATCCGGCCTCCGAAACGCGTGCCGCGGAAAACCGGGCCGATCGGCCTCCGAAACGGCGTGCCGCGGAAAAAACCGGGCCGGATCCGGCCTCCGAAACGGCGTGTGGTGGCAAAACCGGGCTGGATCCGGCCTCCGAAACGGCGTGCCGCGGAAAAACCGGGCCGGATCCGGCCTCCGAAACGGCGTGCCGCGGAAAAACCGGGCCGGATCCGGCCTCCGAAACGGCGTGCCGCGGAAAAACCGGGCCGGATCCGGCCTCCGAAACGGCGTGCCACGGAAAAACCGGGCCGGATCCGGCCTCCGAAACGGCGTGCTGCGGAAAAAACCGTGCCGGAAACGGCGTGCCGCGGAAAAACCGGGCCGGATCCGGCCTCCGAAACGGCGTGCCGCGGAAAAACCGGGCCGGATCCGGCCTCCGAAACGGCGTGCCGCGGAAAAACCGGGCCGGATCCTGCCTCCGAAATGGCGTGTGGCGGCAAAACCGGGCGGGATCCGGCCTCCGAAACGGCGTGCCGCGGAAAAACCGGGCCGGATCCGGCCTCCGAAACGGCGTGCCGCGGAAAAACCGGGCCGGATCCGGCCTCCGAAACGGCGTGCCGCGGAAAAACCGGGCCGGAAACGGCGTGCCGCGGAAAAACCGGGCCGGATCTGGCCTCCGAAACGGCGTGCGGCGGAAAAACCGGGCCGGATCCGGCCTCCGAAACGGCGTGCCGCGGAAAAACCGGGCCGGATCCGGCCTCCGAAACGGCGTGCCGCGGAAAAACCGGGCCGGATCCGGCCTCCGAAACGGCGTGCCGCGGCAAAACCGGGCCGGATCCGGCCTCCGAAACGGCGTGCCGCGGAAAAACCGGGCCGGATCCGGCCTCCGAAACGGCGTGCCGCGGAAAAACCGGGCCGGATCCGGCCTCCGAAACGGCGTGCCGCGGAAAAACCGGGCCGGATCCGACCTCGAAACGGCGTGCCGCGGAAAAACCGGGCCGGATCCGGCCTCCGAAACGGCGTGCCGCGGAAAAACCGGGCCGGATCCGTCCTCCGAAACGGCGTGCCGCGGAAAAAACGGGCCGGATCCGTCCTCCGAAACGGCGTGCCGCGGAAAAAACGGGCCGGATCCGGCCTCCGAAACGGCGTGCCGCGGAAAAACCGGGTCGGATCCGGCCTCCGAAACGGCGTGCCGCGGAAAAACCGGGCCCGGATCCGGCCTCCGAAACGGCGTGCCGCGGAAAAAACCGGGCCGGATCCGGCCTCCGAAACGGCGTGCCGCGGAAAAAAAGGGCCGGATCCGGCCTCTGAAACGGCGTGCGGCGGAAAAAAAGGCCGGATCCGGCCTCCGAAACGGCGTGCCGCGGAAAAACCGGGCCGGATCCGGCCTCCGAAACGGCGTGCCGCAGAAAAACCGGGCCGGATCCGGCCTCCGAAACGGCGTGCCGCGGAAAAACCGGGCCGGATCCGGCCTCCGAAACGGCGTGCCGCGGAAAAAAACCGGGCCGGATCCGGCCTCCGAAACGGCGTGCCGCGGAAAAAAAGGCCGGATCCAGCCTCCGAAACGGCGTGCCGCGGAAAAAACCGGGCCGGATCCGGCCTCCGAAACGGCGTTGCCGCGGAAAAACCCGGGCCGGATCCGGCCTCCGAAACGGCGTGCCGCGGAAAAAACCGGGCCGGATCCGGCCTCCGAAACGGCGTGCCGCGCGGAAAAAACCGGGCCGGATCCGGCCTCCGAAACGGCGTGCCGCGGAAAAACGGGCCGGATCCGGCCTCCGAAACGGCGTGCCGCGGAAAAACCGGGCCGGATCCGGCCTCCGAAACGGCGTGCCGCGGAAAAACCGGGCCGGATCCGGCCTCCGAAACGGCGTGCGGCGGAAAAACCGGGCCGGATCCTGCCTCCGAAACGGCGTGCCGCGGAAAAACCGGGCCGGATCCGTCCTCCGAAACGGCGTGCCGCGGAAAAACCGGGCCGGATCCGTCCTCCGAAACGGCGTGCCGCGGAAAAACCGGGCCGGATCCTGCCTCCGAAACGGCGTGTGGCGGCAAAACCGGGCCGGATCCGGCCTCCGAAACGGTGTGCCGCGGAAAAACCGGGCCGGATCCGGCCTCCGAAACGGCGTGCCGCGGAAAAAAAGGGCCGGATCCGGCCTCCGAAACGGCGTGCCGCGGAAAAACCGGGCCGGAAACGGCGTGCCGCGGAAAAACCGGGCCGGATCCGGCCTCCGAAACGGCGTGCCGCGGAAAAACCGGGCCGGATCCGGCCTCCGAAACGGCGTGCCGCGGAAAAACCGGGCCCGATCCGGCCTCCGAAACGGCGTGCCGCGGAAAAACCGGGCCGGATCCGGCCCTCCGAAACGGCGTGCCGCGGAAAAACCGGGGTCGGATCCGGCCTCTGAAACGGCGTGCCGCGGAAAAAAAGGGCCGGATCCTGCCTCCGAAACGGCGTGCCGCGGAAAAACCGGGTCGGATCCTGCCTCCGAAACGGCGTGCCGCGGAAAAACCGGGTCGGATCCGGCCTCCGAAACGGCGTGCCGCGGAAAAACCGGGCCGGATCCGGCCTCCGAAACGGCGTGCCGCGGAAAAAACCGGGCCGGATCCGGCCTCCGAAACGGCGTGCCGCGGAAAAACCGGGCCGGATCCGGCCTCCGAAACGGCGTGCCGCAGAAAAACCGGGCCGGATCCGGCCTCCGAAACGGCGTGCCGCGGAAAAACCGGGCCGGATCCGGCCTCCGAAACGGCGTGCCGCGGAAAAACCGGGCCGGATCCGGCCTCCGAAACGGCGTGCCGCGGAAAAACCGGGCCCGATCCGGCCTCCGAAACGGCGTGTGGTGGCAAAACCGGGCTGGATCCGGCCTCCGAAACGGCGTGCCGCGGAAAAACCGGGCCGGATCCGGCCTCCGAAACGGCGTGCCGCGGAAAAACCGGGCCGGATCCGGCCTCCGAAACGGCGTGCTGCGGAAAAACCGTGCCGGAAACGGCGTGCCGCGGAAAAACCGGGCCGGATCCGGCCTCCGAAACGGCGTGCCGCGGAAAAACCGGGCCGGATCCGGCCTCCGAAACGGCGTGCCGCGGAAAAAACCGGGCCGGATCCGACCTCCGAAACGGCGTGCCGCGGAAAAACCGGGCCGGATCCTGCCTCCGAAATGGCGTGTGGCGGCAAAACCGGGCGGGATCCGGCCTCCGAAACGGCGTGCCGCGGAAAAACCGGGCCGGATCCGGCCTCCGAAACGGCGTGCCGCGGAAAAACCGGGCCGGATCCGGCCTCCGAAACGGCGTGCCGCGGAAAAACCGGGCCGGAAACGGCGTGCCGCGGAAAAACCGGGCCGGATCTGGCCTCCGAAACGGCGTGCGGCGGAAAAACCGGGCCGGATCCGGCCTCCGAAACGGCGTGCCGCGGAAAAACCGGGCCGGATCCGGCCTCCGAAACGGCGTGCCGCGGAAAAACCGGGCCGGATCCGGCCTCCGAAACGGCGTGCCGCGGCAAAACCGGGCCCGATCCGGCCTCCGAAACGGCGTGCCGCGGAAAAACCGGGCCGGATCCGGCCTCCGAAACGGCGTGCCGCGGAAAAACCGGGCCGGATCCGGCCTCCGAAACGGCGTGCCGCGGAAAAAACCGGGCCGGATCCGACCTCCGAAACGGCGTGCTGCGGAAAAAACCGGGCCGGATCCGGCCTCCGAAACGGCGTGCCGCGGAAAAACCGGGCCGGATCCGGCCTCCGAAACGGCGTGCCGCGGGAAAAACCGGGCCGGATCCGGCCTCCGAAACGGCGTGCCGCGGAAAAAACGGGCCGGATCCGGCCTCCGAAACGGCGTGCCGCGGAAAAACCGGGTCGGATCCGGCCTCCGAAACGGCGTGCCGCGGAAAAACCGGGCTGGATCCGGCCTCCGAAACGGCGTGCCGCGGAAAAAAAGGGCCGGATCCGGCCTCTCGAAACGGCGTGCCGCGGAAAAAAAAGGGCCCGATCCGGCCTCTGAAACGGCGTGCGGCGGAAAAAAAGGCCGGATCCGGCCTCCGAAACGGCGTGCCGCGGAAAAACCGGGCCGGATCCGGCCTCCGAAACGGCGTGCCGCAGAAAAACCGGGCCGGATCCGGCCTCCGAAACGGCGTGCCGCGGAAAAACCGGGCCGGATCCGGCCTCCGAAACGGCGTGCCGCGGAAAAAACCGGGCCGGATCCGGCCTCCGAAACGGCGTGCCGCGGAAAAAAAAGGCCGGATCCAGCCTCCGAAACGGCGTGCCGCGGAAAAACCGGGCCGGATCCGGCCTCCGAAACGGCGTGCCGCGGAAAAACCGGGCCGGATCCGGCCTCCGAAACGGCGTGCCGCGGAAAAACCGGGCCGGATCCGGCCTCCGAAACGGCGTGCCGCGGAAAAACCGGGCCGGATCCGGCCTCCGAAACGGCGTGCCGCGGAAAAAACGGGCCGGATCCGGCCTCCGATAACGGCGTGCCGCGGAAAAACCGGGCCGGATCCGGCCTCCGAAACGGCGTGCCGCGGAAAAACCGGGCCGGATCCGGCCTCCGAAACGGCGTGCGGCGGAAAAACCGGGCCGGATCCTGCCTCCGAAACGGCGTGCCGCGGAAAAACCGGGCCGGATCCGTCCTCCGAAACGGCGTGCCGCGGAAAAACCGGGCCGGATCCGTCTCCGAAACGGCGTGCCGCGGAAAAACCGGGCCGGATCCTGCCTCCGAAACGGCGTGTGGCGGCAAAACCGGGCCGGATCCGGCCTCCGAAACGGTGTGCCGCGGAAAAACCGGGCCGGATCCGGCCTCCGAAACGGCGTGCCGCGGAAAAAAAGGGCCGGATCCGGCCTCCGAAACGGCGTGCCGCGGAAAAACCGGGCCGGAAACGGCGTGCCGCGGAAAAACCGGGCCGGATCTGGCCTCCGAAACGGCGTGCCGCGGGAAAAACCGGGCCGGATCCGGCCTCCGAAACGGCGTGCCGCGGAAAAACCGGGCCGGATCCGGCCTCCGAAACGGCGTGCCGCGGAAAAACCGGGCCCGATCCGGCCTCCGAAACGGCGTGCCGCGGAAAAACCGGGCCGGATCCGGCCTCCGAAACGGCGTGCCGCGGAAAAACCGGGTCGGATCCGGCCTCTGAAACGGCGTGCCGCGGAAAAAAAGGGCCGGATCCGGCCTCCGAAACGGCGTGCCGCGGAAAAACCGGGCCGGATCCGGCCTCCGAAACGGCGTGCCGCGGAAAAACCGGGCCGGATCCGGCCTCCGAAACGGCGTGCCGCGGAAGAACCGGGGCGGATCCGGCCTCCGAAACGGCGTGCCGCGGAAATACCAGGCCGGATCCGGCCTCCGAAACGGCGTGCCGCGGAAAAACCGGGCCGGATCCGGCCTCCGAAACGGCATGCCGCGGAAAAACCGGGTCGGATCCGGCCTCCGAAACGGCGTGCCGCGGAAAAAAAAGGGCCGGATCCGGCCTCCGAAACGGCGTGCCGCGGAGAAACCGGGCCGGATCGGCCTCCGAAACGGCGTGCCGCGGAAAAAACCGGGCCGGATCCGGCCTCCGAAACGGCGTGCCGCGGAAAAACCGGGCCGGATCCGGCCTCCGAAACGGCGTGCCGCGGAAAAACCCGGGCCGGATCCGGCCTCCGAAACGGCGTGCCGCGGAAAAACCGGGCCGGATCCGGCCTCCGAAACGGCGTGCCGCGGAAAAAAAGGGCCGGATCCGGCCTCCGAAACGGCGTGCCGCGGAAAAACCGTGCCGGAAACGGCGTGCCGCGGAAAAACCGGGCGGATCCGACCTCCGAAACGGCGTGCCGCGGAAAAACCGGGCCGGATCCGGCCTCCGAAACGGCGTGCCGCGGAAAAAACCGGGCCGGATCCGGCCTCCGAAATGGCGTGCCGCGGAAAAAACGGGCCGGATCCGGCCTCCGAAACGGCGTGCCGCGGAAAAACCGGGCCGGATCCGGCCTCCGAAACGGCGTGCCGCAGAAAAACCGGGCCGGATCCGGCCTCCGAAACGGCGTGCCGCGGAAAAACCGGGCGGATCCGGCCTCCGAAACGGCGTGCGGCGGAAAAACCGGGCCGGATCCGGCCTCCGAAACGGCGTGCCGCGGAAAAAACCGGGCCGGATCCGGCCTCCGAAACGGCGTGCCGCGGAAAAACCGGGCCGGATCCGGCCTCCGAAACGGCGTGCCGCGGAAAAACCGGGCCGGATCCGGCCTCCGAAACGGCGTGCCGCGGAAAAACCGGGCCGGATCGGCCTCCGAAACGGCGTGCCGCAGAAAAACCGGGCCGGATCCGGCCTCCGAAACGGCGTGCCACGGAAAAACCGGGCCGGATCCGGCCTCCGAAACGGCGTGCCGCGGAAAAAACCGGGCCGGATCCGGCCTCCGAAACGGCGTGCCGCAGAAAAACCGGGCCGGATCCGGCCTCCGAAACGGCGTGCCGCGGAAAAACCGGGCCGGATCCGGCCGCCGAAACGGCGTGCCGCGGAAAAAAAGGGCCGGATCCGGCCTCCGAAACGGCGTGCCGCGGAAAAACCGGGCCGGATCCGGCCTCCGAAACGGCGTGCCGCGGAAATACCAGGCCGGATCCGGCCTCCGAAACGGCGTGCCGCGGAAAAACCGGGCCGGATCCGGCCTCCGAACGGCATGCCGCGGAAAAACCGGGCCGGATCCGGCCTCCGAAACGGCGTCCCGCGGAAAAAAAGGGCCGGATCCGGCCTCCGAAACGGCGTGCCGCGGAAAACCGGGCCGGATCCGGCCTCCGAAACGGCGTGCCGCGGAAAAACCGGGCCGGATCCGGCCTCCGAAACGGCGTGCCGCGGAAAAACCGGGCCGGATCCGGCCTCCGAAACGGCGTGCCGCGGAAAAACCGGGCCGGATCCGGCCTCCGAAACGGCGTGCCGCGGAAAACCGGGCCGGATCCGGCCTCCGAAACGGCGTGCCGCGGAAAAAAAGGGCCGGATCCGGCCTCCGAAACGGCGTGCCGCGGAAAAAAAGGCCGGATCCGGCCTCCGAAACGGCGTGCCGCGGAAAAAATGGGCCGGATCCGGCCTCCGAAACGGCGTGCCGCGGAAAAACCGGGCCGGATCCGGCCTCCGAAACGGCGTGCCGCGGAAAAACCGGGCCGGATCCGGCCTCCGAAACGGCGTGCCGCGGAAAAAACCGGGCCGGATCCGACCTCCGAAACGGCGTGCCGCGGAAAAACCGGGCCGGATCCGTCCTCCGAAACGGCGTGCCGCGGAAAAACCGGGCCGGATCCGTCCTCCGAAACGGCGTGCCGCGGAAAAAACGGGCCGGATCTGGCCTCCGAAACGGCGTGCCGCGGAAAAACCGGGCCGGATCCGGCCTCCGAAACGGCGTGCCGCGGAAAAACGGGCCGGATCCGGCCTCCGAAACGGCGTGCCGCGGAAAAAACCGGGCCGGATCCGGCCTCCGAAACGGCGTGCCGCGGAAAAACCGGGCCGGATCCGGCCTCCGAAACGGCGTGCCGCGGAAAAAAAGGGCCGGATCCGGCCTCCGAAACGGCGTGCGGGCCGGATCCGGCCTCCGAAACGGCGTGCCGCGGAAAAACCGGGCCGGATCCGGCCTCCGAAACGGCGTGCCGCGGAAAAACCGGGCCGGATCCGGCCTCCGAAACGGCGTGCCGCGGAAAAACCGGGCCGGATCCGGCCTCCGAAACGGCGTGCCGCGGAAAAACCGGGCCGGATCCGGCCTCCGAAACGGCGTGCCGCGGAAAAACCGGGCCGGATCCGGCCTCCGAAACGGCGTGCCGCGGAAAAACCGGGCCGGATCCGGCCTCCGAAACGGCGTGCCGCGGAAAAACCGGGCCGGATCCGGCCTCCGAAACGGCGTGCCGCGGAAAAACCGGGCCGGATCCGGCCTCCGAAACGGCGTGCCGCGGAAAAACCGGGCCGGATCCTGCCTCCGAAACGGCGTGTGGTGGCAAAACCGGGCCGGATCCGGCCTCCGAAACGGCGTGCCGCGGAAAAACCGGGCCGGATCCGGCCTCCGAAACGGCGTGCCGCGGAAAAACCGGACAGGATCCGGCCTCCGAAACGGCGTGCCGCGGAAAAACCGGGCCGGATCCGGCCTCCGAAACGGCGTGCCGCGGAAAAACCGGACCGGATCCGGCCTCCGAAACGGCGTGCCGCGGAAAAAAAGGCCGGATCCGGCCTCCGAAATGGCGTGCCGCGGAAAAAATGGGCCGGATCCGGCCTCCGAAACGGCGTGCCGCGGAAAAACCGGGCCGGATCCGGCCTCCGAAACGGCGTGCCGCGGAAAAACCGGGCCGGATCCGACCTCCGAAACGGCGTGCCGCGGAAAAACCGGGCCGGATCCGTCCTCCGAAACGGCGTGCCGCGGAAAAACCGGGCCGGATCCGTCCTCCGAAACGGCGTGCCGCGGAAAAAACGGGCCGGATCTGGCCTCCGAAACGGCGTGCCGCGGAAAAACCGGGCCGGATCCGGCCTCCGAAACGGCGTGCCGCGGAAAAAACGGGCCGGATCCGGCCTCCGAAACGGCGTGCCGCGGAAAAACCGGGCCGGATCCGGCCTCCGAAACGGCGTGCCGCGGAAAAACCGGGCCGGATCCGGCCTCCGAAACGGCGTGCCGCGGAAAAACCGGGCCGGATCCGGCCTCCGAAACGGCGTGCCGCGGAAAAAAAGGGCCGGATCCGGCCTCCGAAACGGCGTGCCGCGGAAAAACCGGGCCGGATCCGGCCTCCGAAACGGCGTGCCGCGGAAAAACCGGGCCGGATCCGGCCTCCGAAACGGCGTGCCGCGGAAAAACCGGGCCGGATCCGGCCTCCGAAACGGCGTGCCGCGGAAAAACCGGGCCGGATCCTGCCTCCGAAACGGCGTGCCGCGGAAAAACCGGGCCGGATCCGGCCTCCGAAACGGCGTGCCGCGGAAAAACCGGGCCGGATCCGGTCTCCGAAACGGCGTGCCGCGGAAAAACCGGGCCGGATCCGGCCTCCGAAACGGCGTGCCGCGGAAAAAAAGGGCCGGATCCGGCCTCCGAAACGGCGTGCCGCGGAAAAACCGGGCCGGATCCGGCCTCCGAAACGGCGTGCCGCGGAAAAACCGGGCCGGATCCGGCCTCCGAAACGGCGTGCCGCGGAAAAACCGGGCCGGATCCTGCCTCTGAAACGGCGTGTGGTGGCAAAACCGGGCTGGATCCGGCCTCCGAAACGGCGTGCCGCGGAAAAACCGGGCCAGATCCGGCCTCCGAAACGGCGTGCCGCAGAAAAAACGGGCCGGATCCGGCCTCCGAAACGGCGTGCCGCGGAAAAACCGGGCCGGATCCGGCCTCCGAAACGGCGTGCCACGGAAAAACCGGGCCGGATCCGGCCTCCGAAACGGCGTGCCGCGGAAAAACCGTGCCGGAAACGGCGTGCCGCGGAAAAACCGGGCCGGATCCGGCCTCCGAAACGGCATGCGGCGGAAAAACCGGGCCGGATCCGGCCTCCGAAACGGCGTGCCGCGGAAAAACCGGGCCGGATCCGGCCTCCGAAACGGCGTGCCGTGGAAAAACCGGGCCGGATCCGGCCTCCGAAACGGCGTGCCGCGGAAAAACCGGGCCGGATCCGCCCTCCGAAACGGCGTGCCGCGGAAAAACCGGGCCGGATCCGGCCTCCGAAACGGCGTGCCGCGGAAAAACCGGGCCGGATCCGGCCTCCGAAACGGCGTGCCGCGGAAAAAAAAGGGCCGGATCCGGCCTCCGAAACGGCGTGCCGCGGAAAAACCGGGCCGGATCCGGCCTCCGAAACGGCGTGCTGCGGAAAAACCGGGCCGGATCCGCCCTCCGAAACGGCGTGCCGCGGAAAAACTGGGCCGGATCCGGCCTCCGAAACGGCGTGCCGCGGAAAAACCGGGCCGGATCCGGCCTCCGAAACGGCGTGCCGCGGAAAAACCGGGCCGGATCCGGCCTCCAAAACGGCGTGCCGCGGAAAAACCGGGCCGGATCCGGCCTCCGAAACGGCGTGCCGCGGAAAAACTAGACCGGATCCGGCCTCCGAAACGGCGTGCGGCGGAAAAAAAAGGCCGGATCCGGCCTCCGAAACGGCGTGCCGCGGAAAAACCGGGCCGGATCCGGCCTCCGAAACGGCGTGCCGCGGAAAAACCGGGCCGGATCCGGCCTCCGAAACGGCGTGCCGCGGAAAAACCGGGCCCGATCCGGCCTCCGAAACGGCGTGCCGCGGAAAAACCGGGCGGGATCCGGCCTCCGAAACGGCGTGCCGCGGAAAAACCGGGCCGGATCCGGCCTCCGAAACGGCGTGCCGCGGAAAAACCGGGCCGGATCCGCCCTCCGAAACGGCGTGCCGCGGAAAAACCGGGCCGGAAACGGCGTGCCGCGGAAAAACCGGGCCGGATCTGGCCTCCGAAACGGCGTGCGGCGGAAAAACCGGGCCGGATCCGGCCTCCGAAACGGCGTGCCGCGGAAAAACCGGGCCGGATCCGGCCTCCGAAACGGCGTGCCGCGGAAAAACCGGGCCGGATCCGGCCTCCGAAACGGCGTGCCGCGGCAAAACCGGGCCCGATCCGGCCTCCGAAACGGCGTGCCGCGGAAAAACCGGGCCGGATCCGGCCTCCGAAACGGCGTGCCGCGGAAAAACCGGGCCGGATCCGGCCTCCTAAACGGCGTGCCGCGGAAAAACCGGGCCGGATCCGACCTCCGAAACGGCGTGCCGCGGAAAAACCGGGCCGGATCCGGCCTCCGAAACGGCGTGCCGCGGAAAAACCGGGCCGGATCCGGCCTCCGAAACGGCGTGCCGCGGAAAAACCGGGCCGGATCCGTCCTCCGAAACGGCGTGCCGCGGAAAAACCGGGCCGGATCCGTCCTCCGAAACGGCGTGCCGCGGAAAAAACGGGCCGGATCCGGCCTCCGAAACGGCGTGCCGCGGAAAAACCGGGGTCGGATCCGGCCTCCGAAACGGCGTGCCGCGGAAAAACCGGGCCGGATCCGGCCTCCGAAACGGCGTGCCGCGGAAAAAACCGGGCCGGATCCGGCCTCCGAAACGGCGTGCCGCGGAAAAAACCGGGCCGGATCCGCCCTCCGAAACGGCGTGCCGCGGAAAAAACCGGGCCGGATCCAGCCTCCGAAACGGCGTGCCGCGGAAAAACCGGGCCGGATCCGGCCTCCAAAACGGCGTGCCGCGGAAAAACCGGGCCGGATCCGGCCTCCGAAACGGCGTGCCGCGGAAAAAACCGGGCCGGATCGGCCTCCGAAACGGCGTGCCGCGGAAAAATGGGCCGGATCCGGCCTCCGAAACGGCGTGCCGCGGAAAAACCGGGCCGGATCCGGCCTCCGAAACGGCGTGCGGCGGAAAAACCGGGCCGGATCCTGCCTCCGAAACGGCGTGCCGCGGAAAAAACCGGGCCGGATCCGTCCTCCGAAACGGCGTGCCGCGGAAAAACCGGGCCGGATCCGCCTCCGAAACGGCGTGCCGCGGAAAAACCGGGCCGGATCCTGCCTCCGAAACGGCGTGTGGCGGCAAAACCGGGCCGGATCCGGCCTCCGAAACGGTGTGCCGCGGAAAAACCGGGCCGGATCGGCCTCCGAAACGGCGTGCCGCGGAAAAAAAGGGCCGGATCCGGCCTCCGAAACGGCGTGCCGCGGAAAAACCGGGCCGGAAACGGCGTGCCGCGGAAAAACCGGGCCGGATCTGGCCTCCGAAACGGCGTGCGGCGGAAAAACCGGGCCGGATCCGGCCTCCGAAACGGCGTGCCGCGGAAAAACCGGGCCGGATCCGGCCTCCGAAACGGCGTGCCGCGGAAAAACCGGGCCGGATCCGGCCTCCGAAACGGCGTGCCGCGGAAAAACCGGGCCGGATCCGGCCTCCGAAACGGCGTGCCGCGGAAAAACCGGGCCGGATCCGGCCTCCGAAACGGCGTGCCGCGGAAAAACCGGGCCGGATCCGGCCTCCGAAACGGCGTGCCGCGGAAAAACCGGGCCGGATCCGGCCTCCGAAACGGCGTGCCGCGGAAAAACCGGGCCGGATCCGGCCTCCGAAACGGCGTGCCGCGGAAAAAAAGGGCCGGATCCGGCCTCCGAAACGGCGTGCCGCGGAAAAACCGGGCCGGATCCGGCCTCCGAAACGGCGTGCCGCAGAAAAACCGGGCCGGATCCGGCCTCCGAAACGGCGTGCCGCGGAAAAACCGGGCCGGATCCGGCCTCCGAAACGGCGTGCCACGGAAAAACCGGGCCGGATCCGGCCTCCGAAACGGCGTGCCGCGGAAAAACCGTGCCGGAAACGGCGTGCCGCGGAAAAACCGGGCCGGATCCGGCCTCCGAAACGGCATGCGGCGGAAAAACCGGGCCGGATCCGGCCTCCGAAACGGCGTGCTGCGGAAAAACCGGGCCGGATCCGGCCTCCGAAACGGCGTGCCGTGGAAAAACCGGGCCGGATCCGGCCTCCGAAACGGCGTGCCGCGGAAAAACCGGGCCGGATCCGCCCTCCGAAACGGCGTGCCGCGGAAAAACCGGGCCGGATCCGGCCTCCGAAACGGCGTGCCGCGGAAAAACCGGGCCGGATCCGGCCTCCGAAACGGCGTGCCGCGGAAAAAAAGGGCCGGATCCGGCCTCCGAAACGGCGTGCCGCGGAAAAACCGGGCCGGATCCGGCCTCCGAAACGGCGTGCCGCGGAAAAACCGGGCCGGATCCGGCCTCCGAAACGGCGTGCCGCGGAAAAACCGGGCCGGATCCGGCCTCCGAAACGGCGTGCCGCGGAAAAACCGGGCCGGATCCGGCCTCCAAAACGGCGTGCCGCGGAAAAACCGGGCCGGATCCGGCCTCCGAAACGGCGTGCCGCGGAAAAACT
Source organism: Phalacrocorax aristotelis (assembly GCF_949628215.1). Taxonomy (NCBI): domain Eukaryota; kingdom Metazoa; phylum Chordata; class Aves; order Suliformes; family Phalacrocoracidae; genus Phalacrocorax; species Phalacrocorax aristotelis. The sequence continues at coordinate 7,814 of NW_027441264.1, read as the reverse complement.
AGACCGGATCCGGCCTCCGAAACGGCGTGCGGCGGAAAAAAAGGCCGGATCCGGCCTCCGAAACGGCGTGCCGCGGAAAAACCGGGCCGGATCCGGCCTCCGAAACGGCGTGCCGCGGAAAAACCGGGCCGGATCCGGCCTCCGAAACGGCGTGCCGCGGAAAAACCGGGCCCGATCCGGCCTCCGAAACGGCGTGCCGCGGGAAAAACCGGGCGGGATCCGGCCTCCGAAACGGCGTGCCGCGGAAAAACCGGGCCGGATCCGGCCTCCGAAACGGCGTGCCGCGGAAAAACCGGGGCCGGATCCGCCCTCCGAAACGGCGTGCCGCGGAAAAACCCGGGCCGGAAACGGCGTGCCGCGGAAAAACCGGGCCGGATCTGGCCTCCGAAAACGGCGTGCGGCGGAAAAAACCGGGCCGGATCCGGCCTCCGAAACGGCGTGCCGCGGAAAAAACCGGGCCGGATCCGGCCTCCGAAACGGCGTGCCGCGGAAAAAACCGGGCCGGATCCGGCCTCCGAAACGGCGTGCCGCGGCAAAACCGGGCCCGATCCGGCCTCCGAAACGGCGTGCCGCGGAAAAACGGGCCGGATCCGGCCTCCGAAACGGCGTGCCGCGGAAAAAAACCGGGCCGGATCCGGCCTCCTAAACGGCGTGCCGCGGAAAAACCGGGCCGGATCCGACCTCCGAAACGGCGTGCCGCGGAAAAAACCGGGCCGGATCCGGCCTCCGAAACGGCGTGCCGCGGAAAAACCGGGCCGGATCCGGCCTCCGAAACGGCGTGCCGCGGGAAAAAACCGGGCCGGATCCGTCCTCCGAAACGGCGTGCCGCGGAAAAACCGGGCCGGATCCGTCCTCCGAAACGGCGTGCCGCGGAAAAAACGGGCCGGATCCGGCCTCCGAAACGGCGTGCCGCGGAAAAACCGGGTCGGATCCGGCCTCCGAAACGGCGTGCCGCGGAAAAACGGGCCGGATCCGGCCTCCGAAACCGGCGTGCCGCGGAAAAACCGGGCCGGATCCGGCCTCCGAAACGGCGTGCCGCGGAAAAACCGGGCCGGATCCGGCCTCCGAAACGGCGTGCTGCGGAAAAAACCGGGGCCGGATCCGCCCTCCGAAACGGCGTGCCGCGGGAAAAACCGGGCCGGATCAGCCTCCGAAACGGCGTTGCCGCGGAAAAAACCGGGCCGGATCCGGCCTCCAAAACGGCGTGCCGCGGAAAAACCGGGCCGGATCCGTCCTCCGAAACGGCGTGCCGCGGAAAAACCGGGCCGGATCCGGCCTCCGAAACGGCGTGCCGCGGAAAAAACCGGGCCGGATCCTGCCTCCGAAACGGCGTGGTGTGGCGGCAAAACCGGGCCGGATCCGGCCTCCGAAACGGCGTGCCGCGGAAAAACCGGGCCGGATCCGGCCTCCGAAACGGCGTGCCGCGGAAAAAAAGGGCCGGATCCGGCCTCCGAAACGGCGTGCCGCGGAAAAAACCGGGCCGGAAACGGCGTGCCGCGGGAAAAACCGGGCCGGAAACGGCGTGCCGCGGAAAAAACCGGGCCGGAAACGGCGTGCCGCGGAAAAACCGGGGCCGGGATCTGGCCTCCGAAACGGCGTGCGGCGGAAAAACCGGGCCGGATCCGGCCTCCGAAACGGCGTGCCGCGGAAAAACCGGGCCGGATCCGGCCTCCGAAACGGCGTGCCGCGGGAAAAAACCGGGCCGGATCCGGCCTCCGAAACGGCGTGCCGCGGAAAAACCGGGCCGGATCCTGCCTCCGAAACGGCGTGCCGCGGAAAAACCGGGCCGGATCCGGCCTCCGAAACGGCGTGCCGCGGAAAAAACCGGGCCGGATCCGGCCTCCGAAACGGCGTGCCGCGGAAAAACCGGGCCGGATCCGGCCTCCGAAACGGCGTGCCGCGGAAAAAAAAGGGCCGGATCCGGCCTCCGAAACGGCGTGCCGCGGAAAAAACCGGGCCGGATCCGGCCTCCGAAACGGCGTGCCGCGGAAAAAACCGGGCCGGATCCGGCCTCCGAAACGGGCGTGCCGCGGGAAAAACCGGGCCGGATCCTGCCTCCGAAACGGCGTGTGGTGGCAAAACCGGGCTGGATCCGGCCTCCGAAACGGCGTTGCCGCGGAAAAACCGTGCCGGAAACGGGCGTGCCGCGGAAAAAAACCGGGGCCGGATCCGGCCTCCGAAACGGCATGCGGCGGAAAAAAACCGGGCCGGATCCGGCCTCCGAAACGGCGTGCTGCGGAAAAAACCGGGCCGGATCCGGCCTCCGAAACGGCGTGCCGTGGAAAAACCGGGCCGGATCCGGCCTCCGAAACGGCGTGCCGCGGAAAAACCGGGCCGGATCCGGCCTCCGAAACGGCGTGCCGCGGAAAAAAAGGGCCGGATCCGGCCTCCGAAACGGCGTGCCCGCGGAAAAACCGGGCCGGATCCGGCCTCCGAAACGGCGTGCCGCGGAAAAACCGGGCCCGGATCCGGCCTCCGAAACGGCGTGCCGCGGAAAAACCGGGCCGGATCCGGCCTCCGAAACGGCGTGCCGCGGAAAAACCGGGCCGGATCCGGCCTCCGAAACGGCGTGCCGCGGAAAAACCGGGCCCGATCCGGCCTCCGAAACGGCGTGCCGCGGAAAAAACGGGCCGGATCCGGCCTCCGAAACGGCGTGCCGCGGAAAAACCGGGCCGGATCCGGCCTCCGAAACGGCGTGCCGCGGAAAAACTAGACCGGATCCGGCCTCCGAAACGGCGTGCGGCGGAAAAAAAGGCCGGATCCGGCCTCCGAAAACGGCGTGCCCGCGGAAAAAACCGGGCCGGATCCGGCCTCCGAAACGGCGTGCCGCGGAAAAACCGGGCCGGATCCGGCCTCCGAAACGGCGTGCCGCGGAAAAACCGGGCCCGATCCGGCCTCCGAAACGGCGTGCCGCGGAAAAAACCGGGCCGGATCCGGCCTCCGAAAGCGGCGTGCCGCGGAAAAAACCGGGCCGGGGGATCCGGCCTCCGAAACGGCGTGCCGCGGAAAAACCGGGCCGGATCCGGCCTCCGAAACGGCGTGCCGCGGAAAAAACGGGCCGGATCCGGCCTCCGAAACGGCGTGCCGCGGAAAAACCGGGCCGGATCCGGCCTCCGAAACGGCGTGCCGCGGAAAAACCGGGCCGGATCCGGCCTCCGAAACGGCGTGCCGCGGAAAAACCGGGCCGGATCCGGCCTCCGAAACGGCGTGCCGCGGAAAAAACCGGGGCCGGATCCGGCCTCCGAAACGGCGTGCCGCGGAAAAAACCGGGCCGGATCCGGCCTCCGAAACGGCGTGCTGCGGAAAAAACCGGGCCGGATCCGGCCTCCGAAACGGCGTGCCGCGGGAAAAACCGGGGCCGGATCCGGCCTCCGAAACGGCGTGCCGCGGAAAAACCGGGCCGGATCCGCCTCCGAAACGGCGTGCCGCGGAAAAACCGGGCCGGATCCGGCCTCCGAAACGGCGTTGCCGCGGAAAAACCGGGCCGGATCCTGCCTCCGAAACGGCGTGCCGCGGAAAAAACCGGGCCGGATCCGGCCTCCGAAACGGCGTGCCGCGGGAAAAACCGGGCCGGATCCGGCCTCCGAAACGGCGTGCCGCGGAAAAACCGGGCCGGAAACGGCGTGCCGCGGAAAAAACCGGGCCGGATCTGGCCTCCGAAACGGCGTGCGGCGGAAAAAACCGGGCCGGATCCGGCCTCCGAAACGGCGTGCCGCGGAAAAACCGGGCCAGATCCGGCCTCCGAAACGGCGTGCCGCGGAAAAACCGGGCCGGATCCGGCCTCCGAAACGGCGTGCCGCGGCAAAACCGGGCCCGATCCGGCCTCCGAAACGGCGTGCCGCGGAAAAACCGGGCCGGATCCGGCCTCCGAAACGGCGTGCCGCGGAAAAACCGGGCCGGATCCGGCCTCCGAAACGGCGTGCCGCGGAAAAACCGGGGCCGGATCCGACCCTCCGAAACGGCGTGCCGCGGAAAAACCGGGCCGGATCCGGCCTCCGAAACGGCGTGCCGCGGAAAAACCGGGCCGGATCCGGCCTCCGAAACGGCGTGCCGCGGGAAAAACCGGGCCGGATCCGGCCTCCGAAACGGCGTGCCGCGGAAAAACCGGGCCGGATCCCGTCCTCCGAAACGGCGTGCCGCGGAAAAAACGGGCCGGATCCGGCCTCCGAAACGGCGTGCCGCGGAAAAACCGGGTCGGATCCGGCCTCCGAAACGGCGTGCCGCGGAAAAACCGGGCCGGATCCGGCCTCCGAAACGGCGTGCCGCGGAAAAACCGGGCCGGATCCGGCCTCCGAAACGGCGTGCCGCGGAAAAACCGGGCCGGATCCGGCCTCCGAAACGGCGTGCTGCGGAAAAAACCGGGCCGGATCCTGCCTCCGAAACGGCGTGCCGCGGAAAAAACCGGGCCGGATCCGGCCTCCGAAACGGCGTGCCGCGGAAAAACCGGGCCGGATCCGGCCTCCGAAACGGCGTGCCGCGGAAAAACCGGGCCGGATCCTGCCTCCGAAACGGCGTGTGGTGGCAAAACCGGGCTGGATCCGGCCTCCGAAACGGCGTGCCGCGGAAAAAACCGGGCCGGATCCGGCCTCCGAAACGGCGTGCCGCGGAAAAAACCGGGCCGGATCCGGCCTCCGAAACGGCGTGCCGCGGAAAAACCGGGCCGGATCCGGCCTCCGAAAACGGCGTGCCACGGAAAAACCGGGCCGGATCCGGCCTCCGAAACGGCGTGCCGCGGAAAAACCGTGCAGGAAACGGCGTGCCGCGGAAAAACCGGGCCGGATCCGGCCTCCGAAACGGCATGCGGCGGAAAAAACCGGGCCGGATCCGGCCTCCGAAACGGCGTGCCGCGGAAAAACCGGGCCGGATCCGGCCTCCGAAACGGCGTGCCGCGGAAAAACCGGGCCGGATCCGGCCTCCGAAACGGCGTGCCGCGGAAAAACCGGGCCGGATCCGGCCTCCGAAACGGCGTGCCGCGGAAAAACCGGGCCGGATCCGGCCTCCGAAACGGCGTGCCGCGGAAAAAAAGGGCCGGATCCGGCCTCCGAAACGGCGTGCCGCGGAAAAACCGGGCCGGATCCGGCCTCCGAAACGGCGTGCCGCGGAAAAACCGGGCCGGATCCGGCCTCCGAAACGGCGTGCCGCGGAAAAACCGGGCCGGATCCGGCCTCCGAAACGGCGTGCCGCGGAAAAACCGGGCCGGATCCGGCCTCCGAAACGGCGTGCCGCGGAAAAACCGGGCCCGGATCCGGCCTCCGAAACGGGCGTGCCGCGGAAAAACTAGACCGGATCCGGCCTCCGAAACGGCGTGCGGCGGAAAAAAAGGCCGGATCCGGCCTCCGAAACGGCGTGCCGCGGAAAAACCGGGCCGGATCCGGCCTCCGAAACGGCGTGCCGCGGAAAAACCGGGCCGGATCCGGCCTCCGAAACGGCGTGCCGCGGAAAAACCGGGCCCGATCCGGCCTCCGAAACGGCGTGTGGTGGCAAAACCGGGCTGGATCCGGCCTCCGAAACGGCGTGCCGCGGAAAAAACCGGGCCGGATCCGGCCCTCCGAAACGGCGTGCCGCGGAAAAACCGGGCCGGATCCGGCCTCCGAAACGGCGTGCCGCGGAAAAACCGGGCCGGATCCGGCCTCCGAAACGGCGTGCCACGGAAAAACCGGGCCGGATCCGGCCTCCGAAAACGGCGTGCTGCGGAAAAACCGTGCCGGAAACGGCGTGCCGCGGAAAAACCGGGCCGGATCCGGCCTCCGAAACGGCGTGCCGCGGAAAAAACCGGGCCGGATCCGGCCTCCGAAACGGCGTGCCGCGGAAAAACCGGGGCCGGATCCGACCTCCGAAACGGCGTGCCGCGGAAAAACCGGGCCGGATCCTGCCTCCGAAATGGCGTGTGGCGGCAAAACCGGGCGGGATCCGGCCTCCGAAACGGCGTGCCGCGGAAAAAACCGGGCCGGATCCGGCCTCCGAAACGGCGTGCCGCGGAAAAACCGGGCCGGATCCGGCCTCCGAAACGGGTGCCGCGGAAAAACCGGGCCGGGAAACGGCGTGCCGCGGAAAAACCGGGCCGGATCTGGCCTCCGAAACGGCGTGCGGCGGAAAAAACCGGGCCGGATCCGGCCTCCGAAACGGCGTGCCGCGGAAAAACCGGGCCGGATCCGGCCTCCGAAACGGCGTGCCGCGGAAAAACCGGGCCGGATCCGGCCTCCGAAACGGCGTGCCGCGGCAAAACCGGGCCCGATCCGGCCTCCGAAACGGCGTGCCGCGGAAAAACCGGGGCCGGATCCGGCCTCCGAAACGGCGTGCCGCGGAAAAACCGGGCCGGATCCGGCCTCCGAAACGGCGTGCCGCGGAAAAACCGGGCCGGATCCGACCTCCGAAACGGCGTGCCGCGGAAAAACCGGGCCGGATCCGGCCTCCGAAACGGCGTGCCGCGGAAAAACCGGGCCGGATCCGTCCTCCGAAACGGCGTGCCGCGGAAAAACCGGGCCGGATCCGTCCTCCGAAACGGCGTGCCGCGGAAAAAACGGGGCCGGATCCGGCCTCCGAAACGGCGTGCCGCGGAAAAAACCGGGTCGGATCCGGCCTCCGAAACGGCGTGCCGCGGAAAAACCGGGCCGGATCCGGCCTCCGAAACGGCGTGCCGCGGGAAAAACCGGGCCGGATCCGGCCTCCGAAACGGCGTGCCGCGGAAAAAAAAGGGCCGGATCCGGCCTCTGAAACGGCGTGCGGCGGAAAAAAAGGCCGGATCCGGCCTCCGAAACGGCGTGCCGCGGAAAAAACCGGGCCGGATCCGGCCTCCGAAACGGCGTGCCGCAGAAAAAACCGGGCCGGATCCGGCCTCCGAAACGGCGTGCCGCGGGAAAAACCCGGGCCGGATCCGGCCTCCGAAACGGCGTGCCGCGGGAAAAAAACCGGGCCGGATCCGGCCTCCGAAACGGCGTGCCGCGGAAAAAAAAGGCCGGATCCAGCCTCCGAAACGGCGTGCCGCGGAAAAACCGGGCCGGATCCGGCCTCCGAAACGGCGTGCCGCGGAAAAACCGGGCCGGATCCGGCCTCCGAAACGGCGTGCCGCGGAAAAAACCGGGGCCGGATCCGGCCTCCGAAACGGCGTGCCGCGGAAAAACCGGGCCGGATCCGGCCTCCGAAACGGGCGTGCCGCGGAAAAACCGGGCCGGATCCGGCCTCCGAAACGGCGTGCCGCGGGAAAAACCCGGGCCGGATCCGGCCTCCGAAACGGCGTGCCGCGGAAAAACCGGGCCGGATCCGGCCCTCCGAAACGGCGTGCGGCGGAAAAACCGGGGCCGGATCCTGCCTCCGAAACGGCGTGCCGCGGAAAAACCGGGCCGGATCCGTCCTCCGAAACGGCGTGCCGCGGAAAAAACCGGGCCGGATCCGTCCTACGAAACGGCGTGCCGCGGAAAAAAACCGGGCCGGATCCTGCCTCCGAAACGGCGTGTGGCGGCAAAAACCGGGCCGGATCCGGCCTCCGAAACGGTGTGCCGCGGAAAAAACCGGGCCGGATCCGGCCTCCGAAACGGCGTGCCGCGGAAAAAAGAACGGGCCGGATCCGGCCTCCGAAACGGCGTGCCGCGGAAAAAACCGGGCCGGGGAAAACGGCGTGCCGCGGAAAAACCCGGGCCGGATCTGGCCTCCGAAACGGCGTGCCGCGGAAAAAACCCGTGCCGGATCCGGCCTCCGAAACGGCGTGCCGCGGAAAAACCGGGCCGGATCCGGCCTCCGAAACGGCGTGCCGCGGAACAAACCGGGCCCGATCCGGCCTCCGAAACGGCGTGCCGCGGAAAAACCGGGCCGGATCC